>NW_020450542.1:435602-676103 GCF_003343035.1 Apteryx rowi
TCCCAAACCTCTGCTGCGCTGCAGCCAGAGATGCCAAAGATGAGAATTGGGTCTAGGCTGCAAATACCTTTGATGGTAGGAGCTTGTTTAGGTTGTCACATCTTGGACACAATGGCTCACTCAGGGAATGTTTGATTTGGTTTGAAGCATGAAAGTCTGGAAGCTAAATTTCTATCATCACTGCTGCCCTCATCCAGAATAACATGAAGCTTTTGTCCCCCTGACTTTTTAAAATACTCTGCCCAGGTGCCCCAATTAGGTCTATGTTAGGGCAGAGGCAAACCACCAGACAATGGCTTTTTGATGGCTGGTGTGCAATGAGTTGGTGGCCTCAGTCAAAGGAGTCCCATCCCACAAACTTCTATGTGAACACCTATTAACAATCTCTTTAAGTCAGATTCACAGTGTAGTTCCCTATTATAACATCTTTGGTTACAAAGCTGATTTAAGAATTTCTAGTTTTCTTTTATCCTAACCACTTGTTCTAACTTGGCTCTACCACCAAACTGAAGCAGGGATTGAGAATGGTGTGTAGTAATGCTTTTAAAGTGATTTTTACCGCTACAGAAAATATGAAACCACCTCTTTAGGCTCCCTGCTGTTACTGCTCTGTGGCTAGGACATAGATGTGTAGTTATGTTAGGTCAGCACTTTCCACATGTACTAAATGTATTTAAAATATTCAATGTATCCATTTGAATATTTTTAGGGGGATTAATTGTTCAAAACTAACAAGTTTATGCCACTCTAATGGACTACTAATGGAAGAAGCTTTTAAAAAAATCTCTGCATTGTTCTGAGACCGGACTGTGACCTAGCCACCAGGTATAATACGTACCAATATCTATCTTGCACTGTGAAATTTAGATTGCAAATCCATTATGATAGAGTCTGTGTCTTTATGTATTGTGCACTGCTGAGCAAGCTCACAGAGCTCAATAAATTATAAATGGTAGGAATCTGACCTTGAAAATTAAACAATGATCTGAACAATTTTTTAGCAGCCCAGGAATATGGGTCCCATTTTCCCAGGAGTTTTATCATAGGGACTGAGGTGCAGTTATGACAGAAAAGAGAAGTGAGTAGCCTCTTCTTTCCTGACATATCTGGGCCAAGTGTGTGTTTGAGCCATGGCTGTTCTCTTTGCTGACAAAGTCATGTGACAGCCCTGCCTGGTCCATGGGCTGGCAGGGGACGCCAGCCCAGACAGCCACCACTGCCCACCTCTCACACTGGCTTCCCAGCTGCATGCTTTGGCGGCAGGCTTCTTTCAGGGGGGCGCATGTGAGGCAGGACATGGGGTTTCCCATGGCTGAACCCAGTCTGATGGCTTCTGGCAAGCAAATGGACTAATAAAGCTGATTCACAATGTAAAAACCTAACTCTGATCCCCCTTTATCGGCTGCAGAGAAAAAAGGCTATGATTTTGTCCAGTGAGGACCAGGTATTGCAAATATTCTTGGAACAGACTATTTCCTTTTGATTGTCTTTGGAATAATTCCTCTATTGGTTAAAGAAAGACAGAGATAAAACACACAGGTACTATCTACTGACCACAGAGGTTTGAGTGGGTGCCTAGAACCTCATTTAGTTAACAGGATATTGTGAGGTTACTAATTTATTGCTGTTAGTGAAGAGGCCACAGAGAAAGGGCTCTCTTAGAGCTCTCATGATAAATAACTGTTCCCTCCTGCTTAGTCAGTAACTATTGCTTACTGGCAGGTTTAGTTTTCATTTAATTAAACAAATCAGACATTGTCTCTGGTTATCTGTATGAAAAGGACAGAGAAATTGGAAGATGCAGAGTCAGGAGGGTAAGGAAAGCAAACTCTGATATATTTGCCTTCCCAAAGGAGTCAGGGTTCTTCGGAAAGGCCTTTTCGCCCCGTAATATTGCCTCCTGGTGAAAGATTAAAAAGTCCATTATAGCTGTATTGATGGGCAAGATGAGGACCCCGCTCTCAGCAGTCTTTTGAGCTTCCAGGTACACAGCCCCCCGTGAGAGCCCACGGAGCCAAGGCAAGGAACTGGGCCCACTCGGGCAAGGGGAAAGCCCAGGCTCTCAGCCGTGCAAGGGCACCCATGTGCCTAGGCACGGCCTCAGGAAAAGAGCAAGGCAGAAGGAAAGGAAGGGAAGGGGCAAGTCTCTAACTTTGCTTCAGGGTTGCTATGCTTTTGTTTCTAAAGTGAGAGAGGAGTTGTTTAGGGCAGTGCGAGAAAGTATATCCAGTGCTATCATCAAGCCTCCAAAAGGAAAACTGAATATCACAAAACATTTCCCTAATAAGTCCTATTTTTATGCTGTGGAATAGCTTCCAAAAGAAAAATCTGTCACTCTTTCATTTAAGAGGGAATAAATATTTTTATTCTTCCCCAAAATACACCTAGAGAAATTGATCAGATACTGACTATGAGGTCAAGAAGAGGCAACCTTTCCAACCCTGCTTTCCCGTATTTTAAGATTCTTCTCTGTTCGACCCTTTTAACAATTAGTGAGAAACAAGAAGAAAATCATCACGTGCTCAACATCCCTTATCAGCACGGGATAAACAGCATCAGTTTCAGAGCTATCAAAACACTATAGATCCAACCAAGACATACTTTTACAATGTAAAATAATAAATTGTTGTTGCTTCCCTAATGGTCAGAGCAGCAACATTTTCATTCAGGCTCAAAACAGCAAGATGATCCATGCGCAGTACTGAAAGGCCCTTTCCCTTGGGGATGCCACTTCAGATCCACCACTTGCACTGTGCACCCAAAATACCAGAGTTACCTTAGAGGCCTTTTGAGCAGCACCCGGAGAAGCCAAAAGCAAAGGAAAAGCAGCATCTAGCAGATCACCATAAGCTCTGCTTCCCCACTTGGCTCACTGTGTCTGCCTGAGCAGGCCTGTGTGGCCAGGCAGAAAACACAGCTGAGCAGCAGGGCTTAGGCACCTCTCCATCACTGTCAATAAGTGAAATGGAGGGCCCTTACATCATTTCATTTACTATTTCAATGATTACATAGATCATTGCCTTCTCATTGTTTCAGTGATAGATTTAATTAACTTCCAATTAATCATAGAGGGTGATATTTAATGCTCAGCCCTGCACCAAGCACAGTGTCACAGACCAAAGAATATATTTTGAAGGCTTCAGTAATCAAGAGGTCATGGAAGATAGATGTTCTTCACCAGAAGAGAGAGAGAGAAGATAAATTTGTGTGTCCACTCTGCTCTGGCTAACTGTTTTAGGGTAATTGTTTCACATCCAAATTATAACTTCCCAAAAGGTCCATCCATGCACAAAGCTAGATAAAAGAGGAGGAGGGGGGGCAGGTAATAGGGTCATGTTATAGAGACTTCATAGGGCTGTAATTCCCATCTGCAGGCAGTGCTAGTGTTTGCAGCTGCAGTGGTTAAGGCCCTGACAAATGGGCAGAATGAAATTTCCTGTAAAGAAACTTCCATTTAGATAGAAAGACTTAAAAAGCCAAACCCAAACCAATGACAAAAAGAGAGTTTCATTACACTGCGGGTGATTACATGCAGCACAAACCTTACAACTAAACTGCTGCCTTTCTGGGAGCAGGGTGTCAAGATCAAGCCATGTGCTGGCGACCTTTTAGAAGGGGTCTAACATTTCTCCCCTAGAAAAAACATAATTAAAAAGCCTTTATGATTTTAAGCAGAAACATTCAATTGATTGCATTCTCTTGATGCATCTAGCAAACATACTTGGGGAGTCTGTGTCACTGAAGAGAAAATTAGATGGTAGGTATTACAGATCTCTTTCCCTTTACTGTTTTGACAGTCTTTAGCTCAGGTTTTTGCCTGAGAAAGTGCCCAGAGATGCTGCTGCAATACAAACAGAGGCCAAGGCTAAGAACCTTCCAACTTAGCTCTCTGTTTGCTGGGCAACATCTGAACAACTTTAAAATTTCAGGCTGCGGACACTGGGGAACATGCTCAGCAAAGCCAGAGCTTTTGGCACATCAGCTGTGAGCTGGAAATCAAAGAACATCCTGAGGACACCAGTTCACAACTTCCCACACAGCCAAGCTGCCTCAGAAAGACCTACGTACACACTGCTAATGCCTTAAAAGACCGGTCCTGTCTGAAAGAAAAGATGACAGCTTTGAAATGAGAGGATAAGAGGAACCCAAAGAAGCTGGAAAGACTAGAAAGAAGGGGGAGATAGTTGTGAAGGGAGAGAGAACCAGGTCCTGGTCTGAAGGACCCACAGGATTTCTGACATTGCCAGGAGACGTTTCAAGAAGTCCCTGAAGAAGAGGATGGCTCAGACAGAGCTAGTGAGGTGGAGCAGAAATACAAAGAGCTCTTAGTGTATGCAATGAGCTTGCCCTTAGCATGCGGTTGGGGTGACCCAGTCCACTTTTGGTTGCCTTGTCAGACTTTCCTCTAGCTTGAGCGGGCCACTGCATCATGGCCTTCTTCACCATCTCCAGAGGCATGCTGCCCACTGCTTGTCTGCCTCAGCTTCAGTCCTGCTTTGTAGCAACAGTCATAGGAGAAGCAAAAGATTTTCAAACCCTCATAAGAAGCAAAGCATCAAAATCCATCCTGTATCTGCGGCAATCCTTCTCAAGTCTGTACTGTAAAGGCAAATACAGGAAGAAAGAAAGGAGGGAGCCTGTGCTCACAGAGTATTGTTCCCCTATGGATTTCTTGCATGCTGGCAGTCTGGGCTAACCTGACACTGGGACAGTAAATTCAACTACGTGCATGTGTGTGCATGTGTGAGTGGGAGGGAGGGATAGCAGAAAACCTTCTAACAAAAGCAAAGTATAATTCTTCCCTTTTCTTTCCTATGGCTAATCTCTGAGTGCAAAGTAATTATCTTTCTCATGACTTTAAATCTCTCTCTCTGGTATATTCTTGCCTGTCCAACATGACTTTACAACTCCTTCATCTGGCACACAGCTGGCATGCCTCACGGTGAATTCCTCTAAAGAGTGATTTAAAGTTGCTTTCCATCAGTGTAAAACTAATGAGCAAGAAACATCTTGACACATGGTAACTGTAAGCAACACACTTGGTCAGCTGTGTGCRAGAAAGACACCCTCACTTAAGGCTTTCCAACTGTTCTCTTGCAAGCACTCACGAGGCTCAAAGCCCAGGATGCTTATTTATTAGTATCTTCACTTACCCAGGTGTCTCTTTTCAGATGGACACTCCACCCTTCGAATACAACTTCCCATCTGAAAGTGCTGCCTCTGTTTCTAGAGATGCACTCTGAGTTTTAAATCACAGAATGTGTTCACTGTTTTTAATTTTTTTTTTAAATTAACCCGAAGCTTTTCTGTAGCACTCAGCACCGTAGTATCTCAGCACCTTGGCACAACAGTACGGATACAGTCAGGCCTCTGGCTTCACTACTGTGATTCCAGATTTACCTTAGCTGAACTGAGAGTTTTGTGAAATCACTTCAGATTTATACAAGCATACACAAGATGAGGATTTTGACCCCATCTAATTTATCTTCATTTTTCCCCTGTGAAATAGAGATGCCTGAGCATAAATGAAACCTTGGGTCAGCATTTTCTAACACAAATAATCAAAGTTAGCCTCCAAACAGATTCAGGCCTCTAAAGGTATGCATCCTGATTTTTCAGAAATTTAAATAACCATTGGTTGACAGGAGTTTCAAGGAGTCATCTCACTTGAAAAACAGCTTCTTTATTTAGTACCCGAATATGATTTTGTGGTAGTTTTCAAAAATATTGATGCAACTGAGGTAATACTCACTTCCTTTTGGAATTAAATATCTAACACTTGAGTGTTTGGAACTTCATGCTTCAGGAGCCAAATTTTAGACAACTGAAATTTAAAAAATGCTGGCTGTAACATATTCTTAACACAAAATCATCTGTGGAGAGAGAATACTTTCTCCCCCTGTGTGTGTAAGGCACCTAGGTAAATAATACTAGAATCATAAGAGTGACTGAGGGTATGGTGCTGTCTAAAAATGCAAGTAAGGCAAGGTTTGTGGGAACCCAAACAGATATCGCTGGGGAAAATAAAATAAACAAAACAGAAAAAAAGAAACCCTTTATTCACAAAAGGTTTGAGGATGAACTGAAGAAGACTTTTGTGCCTTAGAATTTGTCTGCTTTTTCCAAAACATAATAGACTTCCTGGAAAGAGGCCTACAAGCCTGGAAGATGGTACACTCCATGTGGGCCCACATTACCAAACACTACCAAACTTTCTTTAAAGTACTGCGATTTATTAGTCCTTAGTTTACTGTGCATTTTCTGCCTTCCTTTCTAATATATCCTGGGAATTAATTATAAATTTTACTTTCTCCTCTGCTATTTCTGATGAATGCACTCCTAGTACTTCCAAAAGCTACTGCTTGTGGAAAAAAAAAACGCAAGACCTGTGGGCACGAAAATCCTTCCTTCTCACCTTGAGGCTGAGATGAAACTGTACATGGGGTGCTGTAATGTATGAAGTAATGTACCTCAAAGGCTTTAAATGGTAAAACTAAAAGAAACTGCCAACACAGAGAGCAAAGCAGCCAGAAGAGAAGTTTGTGCCTTGTGGGGAGCTCCATAGCTGGTCTAGTTTTTGGCTTGCTCCTGGTTCCCCAAGGGCTACTTCCCTAGCCAGGTGAAGGCTCCAAACAGATTCCCCACCTTCCAGATCCATCGCGAATGGGGCATCCACTGTGCTCCTCTAACACCACGGGAAAAATACTCACTCCACCTCCCGTATGAGCTACTGAGCTGGCTGCAGGGAGCAGTGACTTCGAATTTACACTTCTCCCACCCTGTAACATCTTAGTCTGCATGCCAACCACAGTGTTCACCACAAAATTGTCAGAGAAAAAGAAGTGAAGAGCAGTCCCTCTCCTATTCTAGCCTTTCTGCCCCATTACAAGAACACAATTGGAGCACTTCTTCAAAAGAAATTCCACCAGGGCTGAGAAGACATAAATGCAGAGAGTGAGCACACAGCGTGTGTGTGTACATGTGAGCATGCACCACGCGAACGTCCACAAGTGTCCCCCTGTGAGTGTATTACTGACTACAGGAGTGAAGTCTAGTGGTGAACCTGGTGCGGAGGAGTATCCTTCACTTGTTATTTTTATTATTTTTAGCAGCAGCACATGCAGGCCCAGATCATCTGACCAAGCTTGAGAACTACGTGTGCCTGGGGCTCTGGAAGCTGTTCCTGCCCCCAGGAACTGCCATCTGATCAAACATGAGGGCGGTCAAGGATGGGAAAAAGAGAAACCAAAGAAAGCGGTGCAGTATGATGAAGTCACTTAATCACTTAGCAAGCCTGCAGTCAGGTTGAATGGTCAGGCTGAATATAAAACCTAGGATTTCCAGTTTCCCATCACAATCCCTTGGAAATACTGGAGAATGTAAACGTGTTTGCATTAGGACCCAAATGTACCTTCTGCACAGACACATCAAGATCCTGTAAAAATGAATCAGGTACAAACTTACTTTCTAAAAAACTAAGTCATTGCTTGCTGAAAGAGTGGGCAAGATAGAGAAGTTATTTATATTTTGTACAATAGTACTATCTAGATTTGCAAACAGTAGCATTATCTAGGTAGCACTGGTACAACAGTAATCCTCAGAGACCTCAACTGGATCTGGGCATTCAAAGTACTTTGCAACGTATAGGCACTTTCCTCCCAAACAGCAAAGACTGAATGTTGCAGAAAGGAAGATACAGCTGTATATAAATGTACAGACAAATTCAAAATTACTTAGAGGCACGAAGAGCTTGCTGACTTATCCAAAGTCATGACAGCAGTCTGTGCCTCAAGTTTTTCCTGAGTCCCATTCCAGCGGGACTCATGAACCTCCTGTTTTTTATTTCCTTCAACAGACAGGAACAAGGAACAATCATACAGCCAAAATGTAAGACACAATTTTGGATTTATTTTAAAGATGCAGTACTGGATTTTGGATATCCCTAAACTTTGACTGAAAGCATACCTGGGGGATTGCACTTAATATGCTTCAAGAATACCATAGTGGGACACATTTTTTACAAAGCATTACCAAATGCTATGCTAAGCTTGAGTTAAATCATGTTTATTTCTTGAAACTGGCTAGGATTCTTCTCTGATTAACATTCATTTTTCTCTGGCCAAGAGACCTGAACAGTAGGTAGAAATAAATCCAGGTCATGCTCTCTGAAGGCAGATCAATAATTCAATCAGTAGCCAGGAAGCTCTGAGTTTGACACTCATGTTGTCAGTCATGGAATTTCTCAATCGAATTGGTTTGGTCTCAGAATGATCAAAGATGGCAGTGAGGGCACCGGAAAGATGTGCAAAGCAGACATTCGTCTGTGCTCTGATTACAGTCAAACTCATCCCGACTAACGCTTCTGAAAAGGCCCGGAACGGATATGGAGCACAGGATTACCTATAGGGACACCCGTACAGACAGACTGTTGATTGACAGCGAAATAATTCCACACTGTTGTGTCCGACAGCACTAGAAACAACCCAGACAAAACAGATTGCTCTTTTCTCCCCCTCCTGGTTTGTCTAAGAAGACATTTGGAAAAATCTGCTGTCTGAACTTGGTCCCTGATGATAGCTCAGAGTCATGGAGGTGACCATTTCCCCAAGTTACAACAGCTAGGGGCAAAATCCTATTTGTAGTACATTGGTGCTCTGTACAGCTCCCCTGAAAGTCTTGCTTCTTCCTTAAAAATATCTGCTGCTGGCCACAGTGAATGCTGCAAAAGATGAATTGCTGGTCTGATTTATTAAGGCAATTCTAAACCTTTCTTGCTATCTCTTCAGTTACTTTCAGAGGTTATAAAACACCCAGGGTTCGAGGAAGACATTTCTAGAGCTGGAGGACTGTGGACGTGCCCACAAGGGGAACAGTGAGGAGAATGGAGTAAGTCTTCAGAAGTAGACTCCAATAACCATGAAAGTTCAGGTTTAAATCTCTCTCTCTCTCTCAGTCTTTCTCTGTCTGTGGATATTGGAATTCTCCTGTTCTTTGGATAAACATTTGCTTTTCATTAACAGTTAAATATCTTGAAACCAGAGGGAGTAGATTACAGGATTCTTTCTTTTTTTTCTAGATCTTCAGTCTGGGGTGGACATAGGGTCCACAGCACACAGGCAACACATATCAGAGATGAGCATGTCAGCCTCGTTCCAGCCTCACATTTTTGTTCCTTATAAAGTGCAGGTATGAATCACAAGGGGGCTAAGTCCAGGTGCCATAATCAGTTTTGAGGGAGTTTTATGTTTATTTCAGGGACTTCATAAGGAGTCTACCTGAATGAACTAAAATTTCAGCAAAGATGCCAAGATGAGGAGAAGGAAAAGAAAAAAGAAAAAARGTTTTCAACATTTATGAAAGGRAAAAGCTCTTTACCTGTCCAGTGCTGGAAAAATATTTTGGAAACAGAGATCCTTAACCAGCAGAATTGCCTTCAAAGAGATGACTGTCAGATTCAGCTTATTCCCAGCTCCTCCCAGAGGTGTCCTCTCAGTAGCTGCTCACTCAGGTCACATTCAGATTGCTCGGGAGCATACTCCCTGGCCCCGCTAAGGATTTGGTCAGCATAAGACTGAACTCCCCATGCATGTGGTGAGTACATCTAAATCCATAGTTTAGACATGCCCATAACAGTGTCAGATCCCAGCGTTCACCACTTCTTTCTCTCAGATAGTCAGAGTCTCAGCCTAATATCTCACCTTTCTGTAGGGCACATTATTCCGTTTCATCTATTCCTTCCATCACCTGGGGATCAGCATGCACTGAAGACTCACTCTGTTYAACTATTATAGTGGACACATTTTTCCTAAAGTACTTCTTTCTGGTTTGGTGTCCAGCTCTTATCTGACTTTCAGAGTTAAAACCACAGAATTACAGGCTGGTAGGAAGGTTGGAGGCAACCCTGGGGGTCACCTGGTCCAAACCTCCATTCTAGTTCCCAAAAGAGTACTTACAATGTTTATTTCTGTATCCACGAGTACATTTTTACAGAGCTCTGCAGTACAGAGATGGCACTCTTCAACAACCCCATTGCCTTAGTTTAGTTTCCTTGTATTCTTCACAGGATGCAGTTTTGCTTGACTGCACCTTGTAACTCTACCAGATTAAGACCTTTTATATTGGTGCACTTATTGTAACAAAAAAGCAAACACATTTCTATATGATTATGTGGTCAACCCCCCTAGCAAATAATGAACAAGTTAAGAGGGCATTTGTCAACATGGTGTCTTGATGGATTTCAATCTTGCAATCTCTGCATCTCTGCCTCTCACTGTATCAGCTTATTTGGCCTAATTAACCTGAGTTTTCCTTGCTCAACAGAAATCATCCCCATGAAAAAGATGTAGCTTGCAGATTCTGAGAAAGGTTTTCCTGTTTTGAAATATGAATGAGAACATGCTCCAGGCCATCTGGTGCTGGCCTTAGTAAATTCCAAAATGGATTTATTACAAATTAAAAAGGAATTTTGGGAGTGTATTTTTTTCAGATCAGTCTAGTGTTTATATATAGATTGAGACTACAGAAGTGTGGTGATGTGCAGTCAATATTTGAACAAAGATCCCCCCCCAAAATCTTTCTCCACTTCTAGTGATTAACCCTAAGGGCTGGGGTACTGGTGCCTGCATATAGAAATGGATACCATGGCTTCCCAAAGACAGAAATGTTCTCACATTAAAACAAGTTCCATGGATAATTAATGTCTGGACAGCATTTGCTGTGTCTGAGTGGGGAATAGATGTACCTATCAAAGAAGTTGACTTCTTTGACAGAAGAAGCTGGGGCTTTACCCTAACTGTCTCCCATCTCACCAGTGATTGRGTGAAATATCAGCATGCTGCCTGATGACCACCTGCTGTCATGGGCTATGGCTAAGGTGTCATCATGCTATGTACTGCAGTGACAGAGACCTGATTTGCGACTAGCCAAAGCGATAGCAGAATTGGAAGCGGCATACCAAACCCATGTGATGCCCAAGCTAATAAGGTTTGCTAAAAGGCCGGGATTATTAGCCTGAGCACCATGAATGTTAATGCAATTATACTGCTAATGAGACCTGAGCAAGTACCTCCATATGGTGTTGCATCAAACTCTCTGGGGAGCCCAACAGTGCACATCACTGCATGCCAGAGACATCCCCTGTATGATGCTCCCAGGATATTTGTTTCCAAGATATTTGATATTTCCAGGTTATTTGTTTTCCTATTTGCTGAAAATCTGCTTGTTTCCTTGCAGTTTGGTGATACGAATCTGCAAATCCAGCAGCAAACACTAGCTGTTATTATACAACCCAGGAATGAGAGCTGATTTGTTTCTCTGCTTGCTTTTTGTTAGCTTGGAGCAAAATTTGGTCCCAAAGAAGAGAAATAAAGATGGTGGGAAAATTCAACCCTCAGATACTCTGTTGCTGTAAGAGTGTCCTGAGTGAGAACTGTAAACTAGCAATTTTAAAAGCATAGTTCTTTTAAATAAATAATCCAAGAAATTGGGAGAGCTGATTTTCTAGTCAAAGAACAAACTCATTTCTGAGTAGTTTCATTCACTTGGGAATAGTGCATATTTAATAGGAAAGAAATGTCTACAAAAGCCCAGATGCAAGATTTACATTCAACTGAATGAAAAAGGATACTGGAAAGAATTGCTGCATTTTCGTGGAAATCTTTAAGCTTTCAGCATTTGTGAATTTAGAAATACTTTCATTCTAAAAAAAGCTTTCACTGAAGCATGGCTATCCAGAAAAAAAAAAAGGAAAAGAAAAAGCAAACTTGCTGAAAAAATTAATTTCCAGTGGTTCTGTTCTATTCCCCCAGGTCTTTAAAAATCTCAGATTGAAATGGATGAATATGCAAGTGCCACTTATTGATGGCCTCCCACAAGCAGCAAAATCCTTTGAAATCATTGTGGAGGTAATTGTAAAAGAAGTTATATGCATAAAATTACTTCTCTGGTGCAAAAAGGATCATAAATCAGTTCACAATCAATCTACCCACAACTCTTTCAATCTAGAGGATTAAAAATATATATTTATACATAAAAATCCAAAGTTAAATGATTTYACCAATCATTTGGTAAAAGGGACATGTGATTGAAAGACGTATTTCTCTCTTGATGCAATGCTGCACATAGGAGCCACTGAATATTTTCATATTCATTAGATTTAGCATGGAAGTTCATTGGCTGATGTTTTTTGTATTAATTAGCTACACCAGCAACATGGTTCAAATGCTTGGCCAAACCTAGCAACAGTGGCTACTGTACTAGCTAACAGAAAATTTAACATGAGCCTAAGTGAGCAGACACCAAGATTCCTGGATTTTGTAATTTTCTCTTCCCGCTGCTACATTAACGGCATTGAAACCTAGATTTCTGCCTGGATCCCTTACAGGAATTGATGCTAGTTGCCAAATCAAAAACAGGATTCCAAATGCTGTCAAATCTGCAGGTGGTGCTAATCCAGCTTTTGAGTACTTTCTTCTGCTAATAGGGCTGAGGCCACTTTCCAGCTAATCTGTTAAATATATAGACCTGCAGAAATTATGTGCTCCATTTATCAGATACTGCATTTCAAAATACAGCAAAGATTTTTAAAAGYTGACAAGAAGGAATGGCAAGGGTGGGGTGAGATGAAATGCAGAGCAGCTATCTCTTCCAAATCCATACTCAAATTTTATTTCCTTCTAAGAAAAAAAAAGAGCAATCTACCTAGATCAATTGCCTCATTTTGTAAGTAGAAAATATTTTAAAATGTGAAATAAATATGTTCAATGGACCCCATGCTTAGCAAAGGAAGAGTGTCTGCAAAAGGATATTTCCAAAGGACAACCTGAACAGGCACAGAGCAGATTTTGACTGTGTTCACATACTTACAATAACAGTAGGTGAAATACATTATTAGCGACTGTTGATGTTGACTTTTACATTTTCCATGGGTAAGGTTTATGACTAATGAGTCCCAGAGTAGCCCCATGTTACAAGAAATAACACGATTAGAATATCAAAGTGGTAAGCAGAATGCATGGGAGACTGTAACATAAAGCTAGAATGGAATCATGCTTACACTGTGGGTTTTCTGCCCTCTGCTCTAAAAAGATTAGCTTTTAAATAAAAAATGAGGACAGTACCTTTTCACCTCAGAACCGATTTGGAAAACTACCTTTGGCCTACCTCAATTTCCCCATCTGGCTTGTGGCGCGGGAAGACATTTTTTCCCTTTGTTTCACAACYGCTGGGAAGCATTTCTGTGCACCAGGAAACAGATGCGACACTGCACACCGAAACAGTGGCAGTCTCGGAGGCCCAGARATTTGGGCTCATGTCTATCTGCCAAGTCAATGACAGGATTTAGGGCATCTGGCTCCCCGGCCTGCACTTAAAGAACTGGACGCAGTCCTCCTGTTCAAAAATAACCAGTCTCTGCGCCTGGATGCTCAAATTATAGGATTTCAGCATTTTAAATAAATTTTGTGGGATGCACTTGCCACTTGAACAAAGTGTTAAAGACCAACTAGCCATGGATTTGCTGGAACGGCCATCTTCCAGCAAATCTCCCTTGATTCCTCTGGACACCTATTCCCAAGAGAACTAAAGATGAACATTTATTCAGTGTGCCCACAACATTTTCTGGCAGATAGTGGATAACCAAATGTTTGAATAATTTTAAAATTCTGCATTTGCTTCAGTTTCAGGGGTTTTCTTTTTTTTTTTTTTAAACCTGTAATTCATTCTTGAAAATTTGCTTCTGCCAATTTTAAAGGATAAAGGTAATCCCAGGGTCTTCCTCCACCATGTTCCACCATTTGATTTTTCTTTTTCTCCTGCCTCTTTAAAATTCTTCTTATTTTTCAAAACTGCCTTGACATTGAAAGAGTTAGTGTGGACAAAAAAAGAAAATAAACTGCAATTGTTCTATCATCAAGTTTTGAAAGTTGATGCAGTTCTGAAAATTATGTAGGATATGGGTAAAATTGTTGAAAAGAAAGGGTTGAACAGAGAAGTCTTTTTCCATTCTACTGCATCCACTGTTAAAAAGGGGGAAAGGGGGAAAAAACAAAGCCTGATCATTTGAGATTTTCAGTACCAAATCTTCCATCTTTAGCAGAAAATGCTCATCTAGTTGCATTGTAAAATTTCTTGTCAAGAG
Organism: Apteryx rowi; assembly: GCF_003343035.1. Lineage (NCBI taxonomy): Eukaryota > Metazoa > Chordata > Aves > Apterygiformes > Apterygidae > Apteryx > Apteryx rowi. The sequence goes on from NW_020450542.1 coordinate 449,740, forward strand.
TAATCAAAATGATATTTTCCTATGACAAATACAATTTTAAAAACAAAGTCCATAAAAACTGAGTATATAATATTACTGACATCATGATAAAACACCCACAGGAGCTGTAAGATGCTCATTTTATAGTTTTCTCACCATTATCAGCAAAAATTCTATGACCTCTACACTGAAAGATCAGAACAGAGTTCAGAAAAGGCTCAGAAAGATCATAATTAGTTATATTTGTGCTACCCTTACATATTTTGCTGAATATAACCAGGTCTGTTAGAAGTAAAAATCATACTCACAGTTCACATAACTAAGACAACAAATTTCAGATACACAAGTGCCATTTAAAAAAAATACATCTTTGCTAGTACAACTTACTATTTCCTTTTCACACAGTTCATTTCAAAGAAAAGAAAGGTTGCTGTTACAGGCCCATTGCTGGGCATGGACAGGGTAGCTCTTCCCAGACAACCCCAGTTTTGAACCCTCTACATCCGAGCTCTGGCCTGCGCCCAGGAAGTTCTCCAGGAGCAAGAAAGCAGAGGTACTGTCCAGTGCAAAAGTGGGGAATGGAGGAAGAGGGATTTTCGTAGTGCAGGCTGGAATGACCTGAAAGTTTCTATTCTATTACTTTTGGATAGCAACGCTCCTGCTGACTTCAGTACGTTAGAATTTTATACTCTTGCCACACACACGCTTATTCAAAAAGCTGCTTGCATGAATATTCATGGCAAGAAAATACATGTGTCAAATCAAATAAAAACTCCAACTCAACTAAATGCTTCCTGACTCCTTTTCGTCAGTCACCTGGGCAATGCTAGCTTCATTACAAGGGCTGCTCCGCAGAATGTAGCCATCTCTCCCTTAACTAACTTCACTATTGCTCAGCTGAATAAATAGCTTCAGTTTACTATTTTTATCTTGGGTCACTATCCATTCCCAGGGATCATTCCTCCTCTTCTTTTCTTGCTAATGCACTTTCACAACTTATTTTTGCAGCTCTCAGTCAGAACACTGAACAGTCCATCGCAGCCTACCCCAGCGGTCCCCCCTTTTTTGTTACTTCTTAGAGTTCTCGTAAGGAGGGGAAGGTAGGAAAATGTATACATCTGGTACAGATATTATGTCCTTTCCCCCCATTTTTGCCTTTTTGATTTTTTTCCTTTTATTATTTTGAGTTTCCAAACTGGTCACTGCATACAGTTTAAAATGCTCCCGTAAGCACACCAAAGTGTGACTTTACTACTTTGCATGCCTTTCCTTTAATCCAACTCAAAGCCTACTTAATCAGATCCAAACTCTTCAGAAAGAAGCTGTAATTGCTTCTTAAACTGCTAGCATCCACAACAGCATCAGTTCAGACACCTCTGACAAAGTCAATCAGTAACTGCCCTTTTGTCTCGTGGTCTCCTCCGAGGTTTACCTCCTTGGTATATGTTTAAGTGGCCTTTACAGAGACTCCTGAGCTACATGATTTTTCATTTTTGAATATTGGTGTCTTTGCTAGGAAAGGAGAACGTGGGCATCTGACTAGCTTTCTACATCTCATCAGCCATCTCTGCCCCTCAGCATCCCTCACACACACACACATATATGCTAGCATTCAGGATATAGCTCTTTAACAGCTCCACACATGCTACAAAAAAAGCATCTAATTTATATAGGGGGAGAAAGCTAGACAAAATTTAGCCTGTTTCATTACCATGGACGAGGCTGTCATTTTAAACAATTGGAAATAGAGCAATCAAATTAACAAGACAAATTAACTGAAATAGCATCTCCAGTTCATCTGCCGTTTCACTTGATTGACGTGCGTATCCACCCACTTACTATTACCTTAATGAAGATGCCATAAAAACTCTCAGTTACTTAAAAGCCAGTAATTAGTACAGTTTAAGGATGTATAAACTCAAGAGCTGTCACACCACCCACCCAGTGGGGTAGCTGTTAGTGAAAGGGAAAGCAGAAAAGCCCGCAATTGAAAACAGAGGCTGTGTAATCTGAATAATGTGTTGCAAGCGGCACATTGCACAGCCTGATGGAGGGATCTCTCTCCACGCCGACAGACTCCATCTTGTGCCTGCTTTTCCACTAATGCTTTGTGCCAGGTCTGGGCCTGCAAAGAGTCCACCTCTCTCAAGTGCATCCCAGGCCATGCATAGGTGCTGGAGGGGGATCTTCTGCTGTATTGGCGTTGGCGGAGCTTGGGCAGATTAACCTGTTTGAGACTTAAGCGTTGTGTCAGTGAAGGTTTATAAGATTAGCTGCTTTGTTGTGATGGTTCTCTTTGTTCCCAGGCAAAACTTAGTTAAAAGCACCTGTCAGTAATCCGTGGGGAAGGATCTTTCCAGGAGTGCAGTGCTCATTTTAGAAACAGCCAGAGTCTATCTACAAAAATTTAAGTTGAAACTTTCAATGATAAACTGGGTTCAGACTAGCAGAAGCTTTGAGGAAAGCCTTTCCCTTTCATCTTGCCAAAAAAATCCCCAAAGGCAAACCATTCCTGTTTCTTCAGTGCAAACTTATTTCTGACTGATATGATGTGGACGTGAATAAAAGCCAGAATAAAACCAGTCCAGCGAACCCTGCCCTGTAATGACATAACACAACAGCCATGCTGCTGGGGTTGTTCAGTGTGTCAGATTAAATTGCACTGATTGCTACACTAAGCTACACCAGGAGCGGGTTATCACCTGCTGTAAAGGATTTTAGTTCAGTAAACCAGATAGTGCTACTTTAATTTAATCCAAGTGCTACGTTAATCTAATCCACCAGTTTGGTTTAAAAACAAATATTCCAGCAAACATATACCAAATATGACACCACTACAAGCTTGAAAGAATTGATCAACTTGCAAATATTGGGAGGTATTTTGAGGACCATCCAAGCTCAGCCTTCATGCACACCAAAGGTGAGTGGCTGCTTTAACGCATAACTTGTTGTAAACCTAACTACAAATTCTGAGCAGCTCATCCAAAACAACAGGTTGAATTAAATCTCCATAGTGGAATAGTTCTGAACTTTTCAAATGTGGATCGTCATCTGAATTATTCAGCCAAGCTCATACTCTTGTTCTCATCTATAAAAGCCACACTGTGCGTTCAGAAACAGTGCTTGCTGAAATAGGTCAAAATATGGTTCATTGCCAAGTAAGTGTATTTGTTTTGGAAGGGTTTTTTTACGTGACTAATATGGAGCCACAAAGATTTTGTAGAATAAACAAAAGAAATGTTGGATTTTTTTAAATAGAAAATTTCATAGTGATGATTAGCTGGCTGCAGAACTTTTACTTTACAAAGAGACACTAAAAAGGAAGTGGCTGTTTATCCAGTTCCTGGGAAAATAACTAAATGCTGGCTGGTATTTATTCAGCTGAATTATTAGAATAGCATTTGCTCCTATACTTAAAGTTGTGTCAGCATTTCCATTATGAAACTTAGCACTTAAGAAAATCAACCCAGAAGCAAATTGGTTAATAAATAAAAATAACCCCAATAAATCAAATTAGCTTTTTTATAAAGTTATATTGCTTTTTAAAATTTTGACAACTTAAGAAGATGTTGAAATGAACAAAGGGACATTAGCAGCAAACTGCATCAGAAAATCTTAAGGATGTTTTCTTACCGATAAATACATAACGTGTCCATAAGGTAAGATTCGAGAAGTAGTTAATGTTTTTGCTCAGTACATGTCAGAATAAAGACAAAATTGGAAATTATTTTGTGAACCACTTTATCCTTTTAAAGTTGTTTTTCTGTGCAAAGATGGAAATTGACTTGTATTTTGAATTTCAGATAATTTTAATGAAATTTTTCCTTTTTACCCAATTTTTTTGATTATTAAAGGCTGGTTTCCTATTATAGAATTTCAGTGAACGGAATATTTTGGTAAGGATTTTGATTAATATGACTAAAAAGCCTTTTTCCAATAATTACAGAGTAGATTTTCATGTGAAAGATATTGACATGCTCCTGAATATTTAAAAAATAATAATTTTCAGTCACTATAACAAATTGCCATATGCTTCTACTCAGGAAATATGTGTGTATCCACACTTTCAGTCCTATTAAATTGAGGCTACTCTGGTGTGCCAAGTTATGCACTTGAGCAGGTTTTTGAAAAATTATTGTCCATGCCTTTTTCTATACGCAATAACTACAAATTCAAAGTACTGAAATTGCTAAATTTCAATGTACAAAAGGATCTTTGCTGGAACAGCATACGCATTTCCCACACGCACAAGATGATAGCACAAATCTACAGCACCCTAGCTTATCCAAACCTCAAAGGCTCAAATTTAAAAACTGTTTAATTATGTTGTGAATACAGCCCTAATAATCTCATTGCTTTTTGGGATGCCAGCTTCTATATTCTCCACATCATCAGCTAATCATGCAGTCCTCTCCCTCTTCTCCTCAGCCACCTGCCCCACCACCTTATCCTCCTTGGTACCAGGTAGTTCTTTCTTTCTAGGATTTGGTGAGCTGATTTCCCTAAGCATTTTCCCCTAATGATACTCTTTCTTGTATTTATGCCAATACTTCTTTCAYGCAGAATAACATACTCGCAGACTAGCCCACAGCACCAGAAAGAAATCCATGGAGGTCACCATGTCAGCATTCTCCATCACTCCCCACAAACCACAATGCTAAAGCCCTTAACATGTGTAGTTACAGAAGGGTTCACACGCAGAACAAATTCATTGCACTGCCACAATATACACCCTGTTATTATTGATAACATTATTACACAGCTTAATGCAAGGCTCCACATCTCCATTCAGGAAAAAGCATTAACAGAAACATTTGTAACATTAGTCCTGACATCCTTGGGATTATGTTTAATGTGCACGTGACCTAAAATAACCCCTTGATACATGATCATGATGCTAAGCTGTTTATTTATTTATTCTTCCTTAATTCAAATGGTGAAGATGATTAATGCAGTTACCTTTACTGTATTGACCTTTGCTTTCTGGGGGCTGTCCTTGAAGGACATCCATTTTAAAAAAATGCTGATAAATCTAATCTCTCCTCTTCAGGCTATGCAAATGGGGACACTATTGGAATGTGCGAGTACCTACTTCATAAATGTGAAAAGCTGCTGGAAGAGACTTAGAAACTCCAGTAGGCGCAGCAATAATGCTTATAAGAAATAAAAATGCCCCCATAGTCAACAGCAGTGATGCAAAACATTACACCTTTGAAGAATGATGCAGCACAGTTCAGATCAGCTGATAGAGAAGTATAAAAGGAAACCCTGAAGTTTCAGTACATTGTCTTTAAGATGAAGAAGACTTGGGAAGCATTTCTGAGGATCATCAGCAAACCCAAACATTTTAAATAGGCAGCGTCTCCATATTTGACAGCTGTTACTACAGCGTTCATCAGATCTAAGGGAATATTTCATGTTAAACAATTTATAAGACAGACATCTCCATTTCCTGCTTCTACCCTCAAACTTACAAGCAGATTTTGATTTTCTTGGATAGTATTCACCCGTCAGAATGATTCACCATATGATTCCTGTGAACAACCCCCTGGTCCCTCGACAGTTTGTTAGGAGCTCTGGGTACAGGGTAGTTAGAGTTAGCCTTGAAGGTATCTCATTTAAACATTGATGGAGAGCATGCTGGAGGTTTCCCTTGGGAGATGTTCTACCTATCCAGGCACCCTCTGCTCTAGAATCTGAACACCTTCTGCAAAAGCAATGCCAGTCACAAAAATAGCCAGATCTTTGCCAAATCTCCATTTGCAAAGTCATAATTTGGCTCTCAATAAATTTGTGTGGTTGCTTTTTTAAAAGCTTGTATCAATTTATTTCTTGTTTTCTATGTGTGTCCACAGAGGTGTGCTTAAGGCCAAAATGTAGCATCAGTTTGCTATCGTTTTGGTGTTGGGAAGCCTTTTTCAAACAGAAGAGTTCAGTAGCATTTGCTAAGGGCAGAGAGACCAGATGAACTCAGTCAGCTCGGGGAAACAGCAGCATACACTAAAGGGTAAGTAGTAGTACTACTGTAGCGACGGTGATCTTGGCATATAGATGAGGTGAAGTAGTAAGATGCAATATCTTTTCCAAGACTGACTTGAATTTGTCATTTTTTTCCCAACTGTATCAGTCAGTCTTAAAAAAGAGTAAAAGATAAAGACACTCTCCCTGCAAACCATGCCTTGCTTGCAGGTGAGACTGTCTCTTGCACAGACAGGGCATAAAATGCCTGTTGCCTTTATTTCTCTCAGCAGAGAACAAAGGGAATGGTGGAAAAGGTGGAGGCACACACTAATTACTCCTCATTGACTCGGTCATGGTTACCTCCRATATGTAATGTAGCTGAATGCAGCATACCAGTTAAGATATGATATGTAAGAAGGAGCTAGAACTACTAGCCAAAATTTGTTCCAACTCAAACAAATTTAACGCTGGGTTGCATATTTGGTTGGCTAAATTATGTCTGTATTTAATTTGCACATGCCTGTGTATTTCTCTGAGTCAGCTGGACTAAGACGTGAGACATTATAAGCAAGCTTGCTTTTGTGGTATTCCCAGCTGAGTCAAAACTAGGTAGCATGCAGACCTTCAGGAAAATCCAGTTGGTGAGATTTCCCATTCACTTTCCAGACTGAGGAGGTTCCATATTTGTAGACCCTTAGGTGAACAAAACAGAGAACTTGACATCTGAATCTAAAGTTCACTGATCTCTAATGAACAAAATTATTGTGTAACTAATTAACAAAAGTTAGGAGGAATTAATTATTCCAAGTAGTTAGTAATGACTGCAACTAATTTTGTCCTTCAGTTAAGGGGTCTGAGGAGTAAGGATGGTTCTTTGGTGTTTGGAAGGCACTCAAGGCATATGGGTAGGCACAGAAGGCATCTGAGTACAGCCAGAATATGCACAAAGCCATGAATATGTTTTGTCACTTTTTATACACCTGAAAGATACTTTTTCTTTTCTTTTTTTTCTTAAAGAACAACAGGAAAAAATGATTTTTTGGACCCATGTTCTTTCTTTGATGGGTTCTACTTGCATTTATAAAAAAAAGAGAGAAATGTTTCATAGCAACTCCAGAAAAATATCAGGTCATCTACACAATATGGAGGAAAGGTTTACTGGAGGAGAGACAGGCAGTATACTAGTAGCTTAGTTTTCACTATGTAGAAATGGATACTGTCTGAATTTCCATCCCCCCTAGCTAAGGAGTTTAGCCCTCCAGCCATGCTTCATTTTTTTCCTTTTTTGGTTTATCACAGTTTAAAGAGAGCAACTAACAATTCCAATAAGAGAATGACCTGCCCTTCAGCCCTTCTCACACCTTCAGCTGGTGAGAAGCACCAGGCTTCTCGCCAGCTGAAGAGCACAAGCACCTGCCTCAGCTCAAAAATGCCTTCACTTCTCTGCCTTAGGCCTCTGCACCTGTGGGTTCCCTCAGTTCTGTACTTACCTGGCTAGTTATTTCAAAATACTCAGATTCCTTTACAGGGCTTTCCTACACCAGCTGTCTGGCTCTTTGTGCAGGTCTTTGAACAATAAAAAGCTGGGGACAACCGCAGCCTGGTACTGCTCAAGTTCACCTCATCCTGGTGATCAGAAGCTTCTTCCCTGCATCCTTTGCCAGCTTCTAACTCACATTACTACCCTTCAAGAATATATCTGAGGCACCCTCCATTCTGGACAGAAACTAGGAGTAATATAAACTGGGCTTTAAGCACTACTAGTGATATTAAGACTAATATATGGAAGTAGCTAACAAAACCCAAGCAGTCAAGTGGTAGGAGGACTCCCACACTTGCAGCATGTGAAACAGGGAGAAGTAACCTGAAGGGAAGCAGCTGAGGTGACCCCATGCTTTGGATCCTCTTTTTCAGAGGTTTTCCCCTGGAGGGGGGAGTGTGTTAGGGATGCCGCAGGTCTGGGTCTCTGATGGGACAGAATTTATCCCTGCATGGTGGGGAGAGCTTGCCTCCCACACTTCCCCCAGGTCTCATGTGAGTCCTCTTCACACTGAGGCTGTGCGCAGCTGTTGCACGGACACCTCTGCACAAGGCTGAATGTCACTTTTTATCCCCTGAGACTTTGTACCAGCCTCCAGAGTGACTGCTTTTTCTCTCCATTTCTTACAGATATAGTTTCTAAGCAGCAGGCTTCATACTTTTGATGTTTTACCTTGTTATTTCAAAGAATGAAATTACCTGTCAGGGACATTTGCCATATAGTTTTACCACCACAGCAGAACTATTTTAAATACTACTAGATTATTAAAGTTCTCCTTCAGGAATACTTCAGAAATAATTTTGCTGCCCTCTAGCCTACTGTTGAAATCTCTCTAGCCTACCAGCATTACCCTTCAGGAATGCTTCTGAAATAGCTTTACTCACTTTACTGTCCTTTTCATTACTATTGAAATCCTTCCAGAATTCTAGAGTTAACCTTCAACAAGATGCCAGAATAACTTTCACATTCTGGAAGGGTTTCAATACTGATTTAAAGGATATCAAAATGCAGTTTTATCTCTTTTTTGTTTCAGTGGCAAGGATAGCGATGGTAAAATATGGATGTACGCACTTTGCTATTTTGTGTTGTGTGTTTATATAAATACATATAACCACTCAGGCTGGAATAATAGTGGTCCTGGAACCTAGAGGAAGTTATTTTTAAAAAGAATTTCTAAAAATTGCTAAAGCATGAACTGAGGTGACAGCAGGGAATGTGGTTTTGTTTGCTTAATGGACCTGCAAATGAATTCTGCTGATCTTACTCTGACAATGAAAGTTTTGAGGGCATGAGCCAAATGCTTTGATTAAAATGAGGAAGATCAAAAAGCTTTGCCCCAAACTCTGACTGACCCCAGATTAAATCCATTTTGAGGTGTGAAAAGTTCCTTTTGTTTTTTGTTGCTCTGCACGTCTGTATTCAACAAGGGGAAATGCTCAAACTCTGCAACAAAGACCATGCTTATAATGTTTCCAGCTCAACAGAACTAGAAAATCCCAAAGTCCTGGGAGACATTTCTAACCTGCTCATGAATACATGAGATTGTTTTGAAAGTCCAGTGTATGTGATATAGAGCATGCTTTACCCTTATTAGTTCCATGAGGGTACTCGTCTTTCTATAGGGTCAGGTTCCAGACTCATCTGCACATCTCTAGTTTGAAACCAGGCAAAGTTTCTGAACCTTGTCCTGTTTGGGATCACAGGCTGAGGCCTTTCCTCATTCCCCTGGCAGCAAAGTCCTCAGGCCCACTTCAGCCCTCATGTAAAAATTGTGTACAAAACACACTGAACTCATTGAAGCTATAAGCAGACTGAACTGTCTCCTTGTTTCATGCTTAATTTCATCTTATTTTACTCTATTTCCAATCGAAAATGTATCAAAACAGCCAAGATTCCCAACAAAAATATTTTAAGAAACAGTACCATAATTTATGAACTTATCTATCCATTTGACTAGAAGAGGTGAGACTAGGAGATAATTATTTTTGCTGATGCTTCGCAAAAGTATCTGTTCTAGCCAAGCACTACTATGTCTGGGTGAGCTGAGTATACAGGTATGTTTCAAAGAGAGGGCCCCCACTTGGGACAAATAATGCTGCTTCATTACTGTTCCCAGAGCACCTACCTCTGAGGTTCAGGCTGGCTAATCCTGAGGCTCCCTCACACCTTAAAACATATAAGCTCATGCAACTGCAAAGATCACTTTTCTGACTGTGAGGGAAAAAGGGCTCCTGTTAGAGACAGGGTGAAGGAAAGAGAACCGGTAGAGAAAAAGGAAATGTGGCATCTAAGTCCAGGTATCACTGCTAGAACCATCCGCCCGCTCACAGCTCACCTCAGCCTGCTTCCATGGTATGGGGAGCAGGTGGCTAAAGACAGATAGATTAATCATCTTCCTGGGCCAGGCTTTGCATATCTATTCTGCTGCATATAGCTGAGGTCACTTCCCCATTGGGTAGCAAATCTCCATTCAGATCTCTGTATTAAAGCAGACAGAAATATAAATCAGCCCAAGATTCCCACAGCTGACCTGCATGTTCTTGCTACTAGATTACTGGAAACAGCAAAAAGATGTCTACTGCTTTTTTGGTAGTCCTGGTGGGGGGAACAAACCACAAACCCACCACTTAGGCCATCCGATTTAAGTATCTAGTGAAACAACCAGGAAGAAATACTCTTTTCTAGCTCAAAGTCACCCTTGGAAAAGAGAAAGTCATAAAGGCATCATGCTCCTCAGCACCTCCTCCTGGTTAGCAAGCTGGCTGTCTGCTCAGCTTGCTGCCTTGTCTGGGCCCTGTTTGTCACCTTCCCCAGGCATGGTGGCCAGAGATGAAGGGTCTCATGGGAGCTGTGGGTCCCAAAAGGCAAAAGGGCACTTCTGTGCCCTTCCGGAATCCAGCCTACTTAATAATAGAGCCATTATTAGGAGAGAATAATTCTGGTGGTTGCTGGCATTTTCAGGCTCTGGCATGCAATCTTGGCTCAGCTGAAGGCTAAAGCTCTGACCAGAATCAACAGAATAAAAATAAAATGATGAGTGCCTAAGCACTCACTGACTGTTTTTTTGCCTGCTTCTCTTCAAATGGATTTTTGTCCATCAGTGATTTTGCCATTTTTCTCTGCAATTGCATCCACCACCAGTGGAGATCAGCTAGGACCTCGGGGTCACTTGAGCTTCTCAGCAAGAGGTCCAAAGGGTTTTGATTTAAAACAAAATCTTCTGAAAAGATTTCCTACTGTGTCAATAAAAAGTCTTATTAAACTTTCATAAGGTATCCAGTGATGTTTTTAAAATGGTCTCTCATGAATGGAAGCCTGTAGCTAAAGCAATATACAAATGCATTGATGTTATTTTTTTGTGAACAACTTATATGAATATTTTTAACAATATTAGTATGAGATTTAGAAATACAAAGTTTGAGGAACCTGATCACTCTTCCTCCTTCTGTCCTAGTATAAAACCAAGACTGTATATTCTGTACAAGAGAGTCAGCATGCTCATCCTGCTGTAAAAACCTACAAGATTTTTACCTCTGCATAAAGGTCAATTCCAGGTACAAGGTTTATTGTTGAATAGCCAAACTACACTGAAAAAAGAATTGTGTCTGGGTCTCCACCAATATTTTGCTTTGAGACATGAGCTCATGGCAGCTACACCTGCACAGGTAGGATCTGCGGTAGTGACACCAAGAGCTGATGCTTCAGTGCAGCTAGCAAGGTCCTCTCCAGCTCCAAGCTGAACATCAAGTGCATGAGCGAGACCTGGGTATTAGAGTGAGGAATAATCTCATCTTCATATAAGCGCTTTGAAGAATTGAGGCCTATGCAAATGATACAAAGCAGCACACTTCTGACAGGTTCTCCTCTCCAGATCATGAAACTGTCTCATGGTTTCAAAGAGGACCTGCAGTTGTTCAGTTTATTTCTTAAGGTACATTTAATTTTTGGAGGCACAAACATTTAAACTTTCTCTTTTCCAGTACTGCATTCCTGATTGTTTTGCAGTGCTTTAGCTAGGAGATTTAGAGTACAGTAGTAAAAGCAGGCTTGATCATGTACACCCCCCCTTCTCCCCCCCCCCCCATTTACACTCTTTCCCAAGTTTACAGTTCTGGATACCAGCTATTCCTCATCACAAGGGGACCTTTGCTACAACAAAATATTATTTTAAAGCCATACTAACAGTAATTAGAGGCAATTGAGTTTTATCAACTAACACAAACTGTGGGATTTCAGACTTGGATTTCAGCTGGTATTTTAATGAAGTGTGCACTAACAACACAAAATCTTCTGTCACTGCAGCAGCTGAGTTTCATATACAGACCTTTGATAGGGAGACCATGTGTTAACACTCAGATGCTTCCAGCACATGAACGTACACACCAGCAGCCCATAGATCCATCACCCAGGTCAATTTTCTACCCTCTTCCCCCCCTTTCCCTGACCCAGTGAATGATCTGATGCCGTGGGTGCAAAGTCTCGCTCAGGCAAAGCCAATTGCAAAAAAGGGACCTTTTCTGTTCCAGCCTCTACGTCTGTGTTCTTGGTGTGGCAGCCAGTACTTTCCCCATCTGTGCACACTACAAACATTGTCATTCGCTATGGGCAGGAGTTTCACTGGGATTGATTCTGTGTCCACTGAAGCAGAGAAAAATTTTGCCACCATCTGAAGTAGATGACTGGATCTTGTCCCTTGCATTTGAACTGGAGAGGAAACCAAGATTTAGATCTTCATCAGCCTGCAGTGTCTTTTAGATTTCAAGCTGACTGGCACAGAACTGTCAGTTAACTTGATTTTGGTCTCCTATGCAACATTGAATAATGGACTTTCTACTGGCTAGAAATATTTCACTGTGAGGGCTTCATTGAACATCCTTCAAAGCATACAGCCATCCTGATGCAAAGCAGATATTCAAACTCAAAGTAAGGGAATGGACAAAGCTCTTATTGGTACTTAGCAAGCTCTTGCACTGTAGAAAAAAAGAGAATATTCTGAGCTTTTGCAAAAATTTTCTATAATTTTTCATAAACATTTAAAGGTGATGGTTTTCCTTCCCCTTTCAGTTACCCAGATGATTTCATATCACGCTTTCAGCATTCTCACAAAAGTTCAAAGCATGTGTGATTATGTTACCTTTTTATCTGTTGGTGAAACAACAGTCTGTAAAGAATAATAGTAAAATTATACTACACAAAAGCAAAAAGTTTCATATATTTCTTGAAGACATGAGAAAACACAGAGACCTCTTTAAAAAGAGCTATTTCTTCAAAGAGCAGAAATTCTGTCTTTCAGCTTTAATTTCTGTAGGTTCTTTTAATCTAAACCTCATCTTGACACAAATCACAAAAACTAACTAGACTACAATTTTGATGAAGATAAGGCTTTCTTTTTTAAGCAGTTGACCATAAATGATCTTATGAACTTAATATTGAAGATGAACTACTAAGCTCATTGGTACAACAATTTGATTAACTTTGAATTCATTATCTGTAGTATTGCTATTTGAATAATTCCAAATTATGCCAGAGAAAAGCAATATGAYTTTGCTCAAGTTTAAGCTTTGCTCTTTATAGATGTGAGACTGGTGCTGAAGATGAGCTACTCGATTAAATTATATTGTAATCTGATTAGTCTAGAACATATATCTACTATATCTGCTTTCTGACTAAGCATAAATGAGGCAAGCAAAAACTCCCTTTAATTTGTTTTGATGCCTAGTGAYCCATACTCTTTTTAGCTGAGACATCTTTCTCTTATCTTGACAAAGTTCTAAATATTTTTTTGTAACGCGCATTGTTGTTAATGTTACAAGGAGTAACTCTGCTCTTTGGACCTTTCTGCCAAGTGGGTCACCTGCACAGAAGGGCTATGAGGGAGATGAAATACAGGAGAATTGTGGAGAGGAGAATAAAGGTGCTCACTCAGCATGGTCCAGAATATGATAGTGGAGAACAGGCATAGTTGCAGAAGAGGTGAAAAGATGTTTCAGCTAAGGCTGGCATTTGGTACAAGACTGCCTGTACATACTCAGGGCAAGACTATAATTTGGTTGGAAATACAGAAGTGAGATTCTAATTATGAGAGGAGTGAGGTTCTGGAACCACCTTTCCAGAGGCGCACAGGTGGCAAATTAAGTGATTTGTTTTAAATGAGAGCTTGATGAAGGTATGACTAGGATTATTAGAAGTCTTACCTGTGACAGCCAGCTCCTGGATGCAGTGACATGCAAAGGCTCTTACAGTGTGATGCTTCAGACCTCGTTACTGAAGGGTATATGATGAAATGATTAATAACATTTTAAAAAGAGAGAAAAGTGTGGCCTAAGGGCTCAAAAGTGAGAGATGAATTATAAATTACCCCATTAGATGGCCTTGATTTAATTCAGAGTGAGATTCTTGAGTGCATTTTCATGACAGAGACAAATGAAAACAGACAAAACACTACAGGCTGATGTCTAAGTTTTCTTAGGCTCCAACTTCTCCTGCCTTTGACACAAGAAATCTTGAGAGTATCTCAGATATCAGTTTGTAGAAATTATGGTAAAAAACATTTAGGAGCTTTGTCACTACAGCATCTGTACAGTAAGAACATATTAATGAAAATGATGTCATTCCACTGCTTTCCTTCCCAAACACACGTAGGAAGAAGGAAAGTGTTATTCATATCCCCACACAAATGCTGATGCACACAGGTCAAGTTGGATGCCTGCTGTCCTACAAGAAGTATTTGGAAGATCAAAGAATTCAGACTAGTTTTTCCCAGGAAGAGCAAGATGTTCAAAGTTAAGTGGGTGGATAGAAAAATTTGAAGAAGCCTAAACTTTTGCTTAGAAAGTAAAATGACTGTGGGATGGCTAAAGAGATGGACACGCAAATAGACGATAAGTACAAATACTTGCAAACAAGTATTTCTGGCTGAAGACCAGACTAGATGATCGCAATAGTCGCTTTTTGTATCCTGATCAGAAAGCCATCTATATACATGCAAATACAGGATCTGCATGTATAAAGATGGTTGCCCTATAACACTGTAGGTGCACTTTAGCACACCTAATTCTAGTAAGCTGATTTCTAACAGTTTTATTTCCTGTGTAGTGTTCACAAAAATATATGTGCAGCTGTGTAGTTCAAAGATAAGGGAAATTATCTTGGGACAATATGTTGATATTTTTAGTGTCTCTTACCCCAACAGGCAGGAACCATTCAGTACTGGTTGCTTCAGTGGGCTACCCTATAATTTAACAGTCACAGTACAGTTTGGAAAAGCAGTCAGCTGTCTTCACCTTCATTCGCCATGACTGTACTTGTGTCAGGAAGACTACACTATGTGGCGCTGAGATGTTAACAAATATTTCACAATAAATAATCTGTTCTAAAACTTCTTTTTTTTTCTTATGATTATATGGTAGGTTATTTTAATTGTTCAAAAGTCGTTGATGAAAATTTTTTTTTGAGATTTTGAGGTAACCTCAGCAGAGGTTAAACACAGTTGGTCCTTTAAATCATGTCATCTTGTTTCTAGGTCTCTTTCTGAACTACTGCAGCTTTTTTGAGCAAATTCTTCTGTAAGGCAGAGCCATGTGAAGCAAGGAAAATATTTGAGAAGGCTTTCAAGATTTTGAAATTAGTTTTGTTCTGAATTGGAAAAAGTGAGTATTTCTAAATTTCCACACAGGAAAACTGTAAACAAGAATTAGTTTAGGGTTGATCAAAACAGTTTGTTTATGTTTCTTTACAACCTTTGCCAAGCATTTACATCCAAACCACTCCTGTCAGGCGAAGAAGGGCCATTACACATGCTTCTTAGACACAGAAGCTATGTGTTCCCTAAGACACCGCGTGCCTTAACTCCCACATTCATGCAAGCACTTAGCAAGGTGCCAGCTCCAGGCTGGGGGAAGAGCCAGGTTTGCAACTGGCAGCCACTGGTCCTTGCTCTGAGAGGGAAGGAAACCTGAGCAGGCTGCTGGGAAGTGCCTTGGCCCGAGCCTTCGCGGGGGCCGCAGGAGCGGAGGATCCCGGCACTGCACAGAGCAGCCCTCCACCACCAAAGCCTGTCCAGGAGCCTCAGCTACCCTCCGCCACATGGGAAGTCCGTGGTGATCCCAGCTCTTGAGCCAGCCTTTTTTACGTTCATATATTTCAGCTGCATCAGCTCTTCATCTCAGTCATATTTACAGCTTATGAGATGTCTATCAGAACTAACGGAACTAGCAAGGATTGCATAAATGCAGACACATTAAATATTATTTTAAAATATGATGTGATGAAGAATATATTAATTATACTGCACACATTAAACAGAGGGATATTTTAAGCTGTATACCACAACCATCTCTCTCTCTTTTTGTATTATTGAAGTAGATCCTACTACATATGCCTGTCTTCTTTTAAATTGTACACTGAAACCAGACTCCATTTTTACAAATTCCTCTTGTGTGCAAGGCTTTACGTACCCTGACCTCTCATCTGTCTGCACACAACATATGTTAAACTCTTGCTGTAATTGCTGCTAAGGATTTCTCTTTCTCTTGGTCTCTGAAAAATAGATTCTTTACTATAACAATACTTCTTAAATGGGTCATAAAAGATTAAAAACCTATTTCTTTTTGTCAAACCCACCTTACTAAATATAAATTTTTAACAATGTCAGTCAACTAATATATGAAAGACCTCTGCATCTCAGGTGAAATACACTAAGTGACTGCCTGGAATTTGAGATATTCAATACTATGAAAGTCGAATCTGCAGAAACCCACCTTTCCAAGGCCTTGCTAACCTACACCTACAACTACCATATGAGCACCATATATATATATTTTGTTCCTGATAATTTGTGTCCTGTTTGATTTTGGCCACAGTAAGTTATGTAACATAAATGAACTTCCTATGTTTGGAAAACAAAACTTTAGTTCCAACTTCTCCTGACCAAAAGGAGTAAAAGGGGAGGGATATTTGCTACAACCTGCATGAACCTCTGCAGGTGAAAAAGAAGCAGAAAATATGATTTTAACATAGGTAAGCAAGGCTAGATACATTTCAGAGACTGTCCTCCAAGAATTACAAGACAAAATAAGATGACAGCAAGAAATGATTTTAATTTGTAGACTTCTTACAGTATCTCACAGGACAGAGCTTTATGCTGCTTGGCTTTCTAAAAAGCAACGTCTGAAACATGTGACCCCCGCCAGCAGCTGTAGGATGTGCTTCTTGGTGGGCTGCACAAAGGACTTTCCAATAAAGAACAAAAATACCTCTCCACAGCTTTGGAAGCTCTCCACCTCTCTTTTAGAAAATCAAGCTATTCACTAATCACATGGTGAAATTATTTATGGGCAGACTTGAGTACCTGGATACAGGTGATTGATAGATTTCTTAAAAGGGACACTTTAAAAGATGGACAAGAAGGAAGACTACGATGATTAGTGTCTTTATAACTAACTAGGTAGATAATATCTCCCATTCTTTCTAAAGCAAATTACTGCATGGATTTAACAGTAAAACAACTAATTTGTCCAACAATAGATAGAACAAGAGAAAGAAAATAGATTTCAAAATCCACAAAACAAGCCTGTAAATRTACATTATTAGAAGATAATGTTACCCACAAGAAATCTGGACCATTATGAGAGTAAGATATTTCGAATATCTTATTTGAGATAATGATAATAAAGATATAACACAAGAAACTATACATCTAAAGAATAAAATTCTTTTTGTAAAAAAAAAAACTCCACTGGAAAGACAGATAAAACTTAAAGAAAATGAAAATAAAAAATGGCACTGAAAGATATTCAACGATCATCATAAAATGGAGTGAATATTTTATAAAACAGCCAAGAAATGGCTAAGATTGGTAGCCAATAAGCTTATGACACAGTCATTCCTGTCCTATGCAGACGAAAATACTCATTAATGAAGAATAATGCCCTGAAAATGTGATGTAAGCGCAGAAAAGTGGTGTTTATCTTTGGCTTGTGATGCTGACATCAACAATAGAGCTCTCATATTAACCCACTGCCCTTAAAAATAAACAGAAGTGCACTTTAATCTTGGTGTTTCTACTTTTATCTGAGATTAGTCCCTTTACTTTACTGAGCTACAATTAAAGGGGGAGAAAACATGTAGAAATTAAGCAAAAATTATGAGTACTTTTTAGAGCAGAAGAATCTTATTAAATCCTGGTTGAGGTTGTATGTCAAAACATTTCTAAGATGCATGAAACCCCTGTGCCGTTCCAGCTTTATGGCAACAATCATTTGCGTTAAACATTTTAGAAAGTATTTATGTTTCTCAGTGTTAAATATTAGTCCTTGCAAACTCAGCACTCAATGCCTGCTCCTCTGCAGTTCCAAATATATTTGTTATTGGAGTTTCAAAATGGAGCAGCACCCAGAAGTGTTGACTTCTCCGGACCTCAGTCCAGCGCTCCAGAAATCAATGGGAGCTATGCCTTTGATTTCAACTGGAAATGGATCAAGACCTTAATTCAGTGATTAAACGAGTGTTCAGCTTTTGAAAACCTTTGCCTCAGAGTGAAATTCCCCACAGGGCAAAGGGTCGCAGGGAGGCCTATGTGCGGTGCAGGTCCTCCGTCAGTTGTCCCAATAGCTTTTAAATGGAACTGGGCCTGCTGCCCAGGGTGAATATGCTCATCCATGGCTATATATTTTAGCACTACCATATGGCATTTCTGAACTCTAATGATTAAGTTTTTTTTTTCCCATGGTTCTCTTTGCCCAGTACCGTCTATTCTCTTATTACTATCAAAGTCCCAGTTTCTCAGGCACTGAAGGACAGACAGAAGCTGAAGAGAGATTGGATGGAGATTCAGATGACCCCCAATAGGGGGATCAATGGAAACAAGGAAAAACCACGACACACTCACTGGATTACAAGCAGGGTGGTCAAGGTATGGGCAGGCTATTTGCTGGGAACCACTCGCTTGTCGAATGCAGCCTGGGGCCCATTTGGGAATTACCTAGGTAGAGCTCACCATTTTTGCTGACAACCATCAGTGCCAGCTCCCAGAGACTCTCCTGGAGGAAGGAGCACCCATGGACATCAGGGTGCCCAGCCCACGGCCCCCCCAACCTCTGCGATAGGAACAAGGCTGAGAATCTCTGCTGCCTAGACACCCTGAGGCTGGCTCAGCAGACTGCCYGTCTGCTCCCTGCTCCCGATTCCCTGCTCCCCAAGGCTCAGCTGCTCCCCAGAGCAGGGCCAGTTTCTGCTAGCACTCAGAAGTTGCAACAGTAGATGCTGAGTTTATAGCTAAAACAACAACAAAAAAAAACCTAAAAAAAAAAACAAAGAAAAGGACAATTGGGCAAAAATCCTCCTCTGGCAGTGTGCACAGATGCCTTTTCTCCAGTGGCCTGCTCCCTCCCCAAGGCTAGGCCTCCGGAGGAGCCCCTGGTGCACAGAGCATGGGTGAGAATCTCTGGCATGGGGAGCAGAGAGGCGATTCTTCATCCTCTGTTTTGGGTGCCTACATCATACTTTAGGTCTCTGATATGACAAGGTTTAGCAATGGCCTCTCTGGCTTACCTTTTTGTTTTCTTTCATGTCACAATGTATGGCTGCCTGAATAATCTCCTTCTGTCTTTGAAATGATTCTTCATTTTTAAACAAGTTCTCTTAATGTGATGGGCTTTAAAAAACACAAAAATGAGCCAGGCTTGTCCTGCTAGTTCTCCTAGATCTTTAGCTATAAACATTTTATCCCCAAACCTTTTGACTCATCATGTGCTGAAATTTTAAATGTAAAATTACATATGGAGGAATGGCCACAGGGTGACTCTCTGACTGTAATTCACTGACGGGTCAACAGAGCCATTTCTAAATGGCAAAATAGCCCAAAGAGTGAATTCAACTATATATTCATTAAGAAGTGAGACAATGTCAATCCAGACCAACGAAAAGAGAGTCCTTCTGCTTGGCAGCTCCATCCTGTAGTACTGGCCATGGGAAAGAAAAATGTCAGTGCAGTTACACTGATGGAAACTCCTGGGTTGTCATTATTTCAGGCGCAGAGCAAGTGGCTTGTTTGCTTGTGCCCCTGAGTGCAGTGTCCAGTATCTTCAGTTGCTACGATAGGGAGTTGCCCTACCTACCCGGTTGTTATGCACTTTCCACAGAGGAGCAGTGGGAAGAATTTTGCACTAAAATGTTCCTGTGTTTCTTTCACTTTAAGAAATTATGACTGCTGTGCTCAGAAGAGACTCTTAAGGAAAAAAGGTTACTTTTACGTGCTGAGCTGTTCTAGTATCCAGCACATTACACAAAGCACTAAAACACAAACAAGTTAGAATAAGTGAGAGTGACCTTTTCAGGCAGGGCTGACCACGTGTTGGAAAGTTTAACCCTGCAAATGCCAGTTAGCTCTCTCCAGCTTCTACAAAAATGGTCTCTTAGTATTGCTACCCAATTGAAATGAGAAAAAAAGGAAAACAGAATAAAAGAACAACTTTTTTAGTTACTCTAAAGAAAAAAGAAACCTTTTGGCAAACAAAGGAATCTGAAAAACGTGTTCCAGTTAACTAATACACTCTTATATCTATTCATATCTGTTTCCTTTCACAGCTTTCAGACCACTCTAAGCGCAGCCTTTTCAGGCCCAAGTTTGTTCCTTACTGTGTCTGATACAAATTTGAGCATGTAGGTGCTGTTTTAAAACAGTATGTACACCAGCCTGCATGCAAATGAATAGTTATGAAGAGAAGATCACTACTACTGAATATCTTATCTCTATTTATGTTTTTCAGCACTCAAAACCTTTTTTTTTAATTACTCTTCTTAATTTTATTGGTGCTGAAATGCCAAAACCCAGTGTCATTGCTGTACCTGGGAGATTTGAGAGATTAAGAGAGAGCAGCAAGCTAAACATTGCTTTGAAAATACATGCTGACTCTCTTTTTGAGAACATGAAAAGACAAAATTTCCAGCTAGTTGCATGTGCATCAAGGTACCAGCATCTTTTTGGGGTGTTCTGCCTCCACTCAGCAGCTCCATCAGTGGGGCAAGATCAGAAGCAAGAATGTCAAGGACCAGAACAACAAATGCTCATCAGGTTAACACCGCCATGGACATAGAAATCAGTGGCCAAATAGTGAACTAGATGACAAATGCCCATGATGATTTAAAGACACCTGTTAGAAGGAAGAAAGGAAGGAAGGAAAGAAGGGAAAGAGGAAAACAGAAAAAACACTTTTTTACCAGGAGCAGTGTGAATCTGGGATATACCCGGGGGAAATTAGAGACTTGCCCTGTACTTTTGAGATTTTTCTGAGGATCAGAGGAAACGGATGTGATCTTCAATATTAAAACAACAACAAGTTCTTTAAAGACACATTTAACTCACAAGAGCCCAGATATTTCAAATGGTTGGTATACTCAGAATATCAAGCAAATTTGTGCAAGGTCCTCTAATCTAAGCAAGGCTCACCTAAAATAAGCCTGAAGGAGAGGAGGGAGAGTGGTAGCTGTACAGAGCTGCCTTCCTCCTCTCCTGTTCTGCAAACATACTGCTCAACACAGTACGGTGTGCAGAATACCTCAGACTCAGGTTTTKGCACTCTGAGGCTAATAAATCTTAAACTCCAGGGGCCATCCTGGCATGCCTGAGGAGCCCTGTTTCACCCTGGGAGAGCTCCTTGCTGTGGGAAGCTGGTAGTTGCATAGGAACCACATCTCCAGTGGTTCCAACACATCATCCATGGATTTTCTTTTATTCAACTGGCTTTAGCGATGAACACATTCCACACTCCACATGGGATGTGTTGGGAGCCTTTCTTCACTGCAGGGCCGCCCACATCCTGCCAGGCCTGCACGTCGCTCCTGCACGCTTGGTTTACTTGCACAGCATTAGCTCATGGTGCCTGTACAAAGATGCATTATTCCTCAGATGCATTATTCCTGGTTCTTAGCAAACGCTTATTTTTGGTAATTTCCTGTTTACTCTTTGCATCTCTCAGGAAACAGGTGAGAAGGCAGGTAGCCTCTAAAGGACCTGTCTTTTCCCTTAAGCCTGAAAAATTCTTTGAAGATGAAAATACAGCAGAGAAAGGAGGTTTCACCTCCCATTGGCTAAAACAGGAGGTTTACAGCTCACTGGAACTCTTCTTCCTATATACTCAAGTGTCTCTTGAGAGTTCAGAAAGCTGCGCATGAATATGTAGGTACACACAAGACAAGCAAGGCAGATGTTGCACTGATCTCTACTGGGGCATCTTAGATCACAGAAGCTAACCTACAGCATCTTTTGCAGCTGCCAGTTTAAGTGTCCCCTCCTCCCCTTGAAAACATACACTTCTCCCCTGCTGCAGCACTGAACAGCTTGAGCTTATGGAGGCTACTACGCTGACAGGGCCCATCACTACAGCTTTCTGTTGATGCTTGGAACGAGCTTGGGAAGCACAGCTCCATACTGCCAGCCGATCCCCCCTCCAGAGGTGAGGACATTCGTTTAGGCCTGGCCTCTCACATGAAGCTGCTATATAGCCGTGTACCTCACAGGGACCAGACTGAGTTTGACAGCTAATCCTACATACAGAGCATAGAAGAAGCAGGTGGCAAAATCTTCTAAATTAATGTGCTRGAACTGCAAGACTTGTATTCACTGCCAGTCCCACTCGCTTACACCCACCATGTTGGCAGGCCTTCATGCAATAGCTAGAGTGTTTCCCACGCCAYGTTGCTGGTGGAAAACAGCAGCCAGCTTTCCGCCTTAGCCTAGACCGGGGATGGCACAGACTCCTGCTGCCGCAGCAGGGGCACAGAAAGGACCTGCGCTGGAGGGGGAAGGGAAACCACTCCTCTCGAGTGCATCATGCCCCTGCTCTCCCTACATGTTGTCTGCCTTGTGGCCACTGCCAGGYCTGGGGATGTAGGGATCGATATTCCCACAAGAACAGAGAAAGAATCAAAAAGTAGGAGTGGGAAGCATTTCATGCCATCTCTCTCCCTGGGCAGATGGCAAAGTGGGTGAGCCCCACGTAACTCAGGAGGAACCTGTGCTGTCCTGACTGTTGCAGACCTTCCCCCCAGCTATTGGTGGGGGAGAGTTGCTGTCAGAAGCTTATCTCAGCTTGTTAGCCACAGTGAAAAGTCAGCCAAAGAAGGGAAGGATGAAGATTGTTGGTTAGGTGAAAGTCAGCTTATATCCCCTTCTACCCCCATACTTAGTAACCACTTCCACATAAAAACAGACTGCATTATCATCAGAGCCTAGAAACCAGCAGTTTTTAGTAAAATAGTTTCTCACAGTGTGCAATACATCACTCCTGTCCTTTCCTATCTTCATTCCCATTAATGAAAGCAAAAATATTTTCAGCCAAAGGGAAGTGCAAGTATAGCAGTCCATTGAAAGCAAGTGCAAATACTTTGTATCAGAAAGCACCAGTGAGCTTGCACTGGGAATGCAACAAGTATACTGTCTGATGACGTCCTCTTATATTAAATAGCTTTTTAACCTGTGAGATGAGGAGGAAGACTCTGTCACTTTGCTCCATGCGACACATGGACAGATAGCATGTCTTTGATAGCTCAGTGGAGGAGAAAGTTTTATTCTTCTGTAACAAGGGCATTAAAAAAAAAAAAAATCTGACAGCAGACAACAGCTTGTACAAACTGCTGAAAACACTGTTCTCTGGCTGACAATGATGGCTAATGATAATCATGCAACTTAAGCAAGAAGGATGATATCAGTCAAGATGGAGGAACAATTGAAAATAAAACCAGACAAAGGTAAACAATTATCTCCAGTACACAATATGGGAGAGCTTGTTAAAGAAACCATGGGGAGTTGGGCCTGGAAAACAGTGGGATTTGACTGCAGCTAATTCCCTTCCACTCAGAGTCAAGTGCTCAGCCCCCTTAGGCTCTTCTGGAAATCCAAACTTCAACTCTGACATGTGCTGCATTATTGTTCTACTTAACCACAGTTACTGATGTGACCAGTTTTTAGGTTTCTGCTTCAGTTTTAGAAAAAAAAAGAAAGAATAAATGGAGAATGATATTGTCTCTTTTCAGCACTGGATACTAAACAAATGCATAGTTTCCTCTGTTTGTTCCTTTTAGGGCATTTTTGCAGCAGAGATGACTAACTACATATAACTATGCCAGCCATTTGTATTTCTGTTCCTTTCTGTGTCTGGATCATATAAAAGCTCACAGTCAACAATTGTTGACAAGCCAAGAGAACTGATGGGGTAGTTCAAGCTGAGACACTTACATTTCCAGACCCAGAAGTCTCAGAGTTATTCCCCACGGGTGACCAGCCCTATGACATGACATGATAGGCTTTATTTCCATTATACTAATCAGTCTTTCTGCATGTTGACAGGCAAAAGAGGCCCCTGTTAATAAGAATGCCCCCTTCTACGCTGGGTCCTAATGGATAGATGACAACTCTCAACATTACCTTCTGCCATGTCTGCAGAACCTCCCCGGCTTTTGCCTTCGGGCACCTTGAGTACTTCTGCTGCGGTAACAGAGACTGTGAGGCAAACAAGCCCCTCTCCTCCTGCCTGCCCTCACCCTTTTCTGGTGGGCTCCTTACCCAGTGAAACCCTGTGGCTACCCCTACATCTGGTTGACTTGCACACTGCAGACAGTCTTCCCTGAACTCTTTAAAAATACAGTCCTCTTTCAAAGAGGTTTGTTCACCCACAGTCATAGTAACAGCAATAGTTATCACCTAATTGAATTGCAGGATCAGGAAATCCTTCCTGGCTACTAGGTAGGACAAGGATAAGCAGTAGATGCACTAGGCTGCCCACTTCATTGCCTGGTTTCCAAGGAAAGAGAAGATGGCTGTGAGCACCAGAAGACAGCTGTAGCCTGCCAAGGTTGAACTGGACAGCAAGGAAATGAGGACTCTGTCTTTTCATCATGGCTTCATCATGTGGCTTACCACACAAAACTCCAAAATCAACAGCCTGACTGAGCAATTTCAAATGTAGCACATTTCTTGAGCAAGAACTTTGCTGCAATTATGTATTGCCTTGTTGTTGTGATTTGTCCTGTAACCCCTCCACCTCCCCTTATGTATACAAGATGGTAAAACCTGCTTAGTTAAAAGTTCAGGGCATGAAACTTGATGCCACTGAAGGCAGAACTCCAGTGACTTCAATGCAGCAAAAATCTTGCTCTGTTTAGGAAAGCACCCACAAAAATAATTTCTTGGATGATTTTGTCTCCTTCTAGAAAAGACAGCAAGAGCCACATGGCTGGGGTTTATTAAACAAACCAAAACGCGCAAGCTAATCTACAAGGAGGTGTCTGTTTGAAACTGCAATGTTTCTTTTGTATCCAGCGGGTCAGACTAAAAGTAACAAATAGTTGGGGGGGKTTTTTGTTTTTGTTTTTTTTTTTCCACCATGGCTAAGTCAGAAAGCTAATAATTCGAGGAGCTGGCATTCCATGACTCACTTAGCCCAACCGAGGCAGGCATAAACTGTGTGCTAATGCAGATGTTTGAAGGGGGAAAAAGTAGTATTTTCTCTGAGAGAGAACAAGGAAGTGACAGCCATTGAGATTTAAATGACAGTGTGTGACATTAGGAGCGACAATTAAAAGTCATTATGGGCTTCACAGTAACAAATTATCATTGCATGCTACTCCGTCAGGAAAACAGCAACAAATTAATAGATAGATCAGTGGCTTAAGTCAGGAGGAAGAAAAGACCAGAAGAAAAAAACAAAAAAAACCTCTGAACTAAATTGAATTGAAGGAGAAAGAAAAGAAGAATCTCAGACTGTTGAGAAGTGCTACCTGGGTACTACTAATGCACTGGAACTGGGGAAGACAACTATGTGCTGACCAAGGGCAAGCTGATCTGCCTTCTGGTGTTTTTCTGTTAAATCAAACTCAAAGCTTAATATAAGAGTGTTTGGAAAAGCTGCCCTATCTTCTTGTCTATCAAAACCTTTAAAAAGCTACCTGTGTCTGGTCTGCACTAATGGAAAACTTCTCTCCAAAACTTTCTTTAAAAACAGCCATACAACAGACCTGAACAATTCTGGGAGAAAGTCTCCAACTCCTTCATTGGTTCCTGCACATATGCCCTTAAGCTTCTTCATGTAAGGACTTTACAAAAGACTCTGTACAGCTCTGGCCAAGGCAAAGCACCAAGAGATGTACAGGGGCTGTATGAGATATAGTTCAGATATATTGATAGCTGTTTGATAAAGCTCACATACTAATGTAATTTAGCTAAGTGCTGTTCTTTTCCATTTTGTTATTTCCAGGTCTGAAAGCATGTCATTTCAGAGGGATAAAAATCTCATTCCTTCACATGTGTCCAACTACTTGACATACTATATAATAAGAATGATAATAATATCATTAAGGTTCTGAGTACTTCAGTAGTGTGAACCATATTGGCTTCATGTCCTTAGGAGGTTCCTAAAGGTGATCATGGGGCATTTTACTGTGTGAAAGTTACCCTTCAGTGAATAAGTAGAACATCTCCTTGAAACACTGGAGACAGAGAATGTGAGCCCCTGGATGGCTGACAACAGCGTATCATTCAATCCTATGTCACTGATCCAAAAGTTTACACCTGCAAGCAATCAAAAGTTACTCTCATTGCTAGCTGAGCTGGGTGGGTGGACTCTGCTTAGTTCCCACAGTTCCTAAGTCGGTACAGGGAACAACGTGGCAGCCAGGGCTTGCTGAGTGCTCTTTTCAGCTCTAAAGTCTCTAAGTCTCTGCCAGGAGGAAATAAATAAATAAATAAATAAAAAGAACTGAGCAGGCCCAAAGACTATCCCCAGAATATCCCCAGAACTAGGATTATTATATCCCATCTGTGCCTAAAGAGAAACCCTCTCTGTATAGGGGTGTCAGACTCTCTTGCCTAGAAAGCAAAAAATTTTCCAAAAAAGAAAACAGCAGAGTGTAATAGCCTATGCAGCTTCTTGCCAGCAGTTGGTATCCAACATATTCTCTGTCATTTGTTATGTTTTTTATCCTTCATTGATCATTATGAGTTACAGCACTGCTAAAAATAAATGCTGGCTATGTCAGGTCCCTACATGCAAACTCTTCATATGCTATCAGTAACTACTGGATAAAAGGCGAGGTCTTTATTTGCAAGAAAGCATTGGTATGGATTAGTTTATTTCAAAATTAGAGATTTAAGATATTATTCTATATATCTGATCAGCACCCTGGGACTACAGAAGAAAATGGAGTCCTATGGTGACAGGTGAGGTAGGATTCACTTGCCCAAATTTGAGATGATTACGAGCTAGGTGTTCACACATGACCTAATTACAGTAGGCTGCCTTTCTGTTCAGTGGTGGAATTTCTAGGAAGGATGTATATTGCAACACAAAATAGCCTATCTAAAATAGGTCAGATGAATTTTACCCTGGAAAAAAACAGTTTATTTTGTACACTGACTACAAGTGGAGCCCAAACAGCCACCTCAGGTGCAAACACCTATGCTGTAGATACTCTAAAGCTACCTATCCATATAGTCGCTCAGCACAATGCAGGTTTTTCCCCAGACAACTTAGCCTTTACATAGATTTGTCCCCAGAATGAGAAGGCAACACAGTGATTTGTCCAGATTCACACAGGACACAGCTGTTCTGGTTCTCCAGGCTGCACACCATACCTGAGACCATGCTTTTTTGTCCATCAACCTGCTCCTTAAGTATTTGCCAGTAGGTCACAATACTGCAAAATCTTCCTTGTAATAAAAATCCTATTGGTCAAGAAGTACAGGAGCAGACTCATGAACATTGCATCAGTCAAATGTACAAAAGTCTTTTCATCATATCCAAAATGGATGCTCTAAGGACTTCATAGAAAAACAAGGAGTTACAGCATTCACCAGTCCTTCACACACACACACGACCCAAGTCTGTTCAAACTGCTTGTGCATTAAATAGCAAAACATTTTTATAAGGAATTAATAATTTTTGTTCCAGTTTTTCAGTGTTGTATTCCTCATGTTTTCCTTAAAATAATTCTTGTGTTACCAGGTCTCTTCCACAGAGTCAGTGGTTTCCCTTTTCTTGTGTTATATAAATAAAAACAACAAACGTAGTAACAATATAAGTCTTATTATAATACTTGTAATATATCTAGGAAATCCCAGTTTTAACAAAGAGATTATTGTCTAAAGTAAAGTATATTAGAAGGGCTGAAGAAAAACACTATGACCTTAGAGCCAGATGAAAGTAGTTGATGTATTCAGAAATAATGATGATTACAACATCTCTTAAAATATTGATGAAAAGAGAACTTAATGATGGGTATTTTAACAGCAGGACCAGGAAAAGACCTGTATTGATGAAAAACTAAGTTACATCATCATAAACTGAAACAGTGAAGTGTTGAGTCAAATGAAAATCTCTAAGTATGTGTAAGATAAAATCTTCATACAATGTAGATAACCTCCATTTCATTTCTCTTTCTACTGCATAGCATGCACTTTTATAACTTTCTATATTTATTAGATATTCAGTTTGATTCAGAATGGTTCATTCCTTGTCTGGAATGAATCTCTAGAGAGGCAGTAGTATCTCTGTGTATAAGCAGGCATGTGTTCATACCACTGATGCTGTCACCCTTAGAAATCTGGTCTGGAGTAAAAAGAGGCATGCAGAGATCAGATATAAACTTGCAAGACAGACAGAAGGCTAATTGTGCCAGGCATGGATTTGAGAAAAGCTGGCAGAACAATATGTCATGGTTTGCTTAACTCTGCTGTTGGATTTTGTATCTGTGGGGACTGAAAGTACTTCCCCTCAATAACTCACTTGTGGATGCACCGCTACCAGCATTCCTCCTGTGCCATCAAAGCATGTCTGCTGGTTTCCTGCTCTCCTACCCCAGGCAGCCTGCAGAGCACGCCACTAAAACACAGTCTGCAGATCAGGGTTGAGCTTCCAGCTCAGGAACATCTGGAGGGGAAAAAAAAAATAAATAGAGAAGAGTTTCTTTTCCTTAAAAGCTGTTCCATTCTCAGAAAACTGAGCCTGGCAAAAATTCTTGTCCCTGTCCCCTCCCAGCTCCTCCCCATAGCTCCCATCATTCACGCCCAATGTATTTATTCTTTTTTATCAGACCAGAGAGCAACATTTGGATTATTTCAAACAGCCAACGTTAATCATCGGGACAGAACCTGTAGTTTTTACATGGTGGATCTGTGCTTAACCGTGAAGCACTTCTGCAGGGTTCTCGTGTGAGCAATGGGCTGTGTGCAAACAAGACCATTGCAGCGCAGGCTAGTGTCACGGAGATGGCTGCTCCATCTGACACGCCTATGGCCTTTCCTTTTTATCTTTGYTTAAAACAGGGATGCTAAGGCAGAAATATCTCTCTTGAGACATTCAACACATCCTCAGTCATACAATGAGGATGTCAGTAAGTATAAAATATATTTTCCCCCTTATTCAGATGAATCATTATGCTATAATACAGCAAAGATAATTATGTAGCTATGAGGCTATTTTCTGTGTGCTGCACCTTTAAGTGTAAATTTTGCCCTTTAATAAGGGGCATTCGCTTGCCAGTTTGAGGTGGCTGTTCATTACTGAGTTATTCACATATATTTTGCTCTTCTACAGAAGAAGCCTTTCTCTCTCTTTTTCTTGCTTTCCTGTTTCTAAAATAAAGGTTATGCACACTGAAAGAACATTTGTTTGCCAATGGGAGAACATACAACTTGAATTGAAATCAGGTTCTCAAAAACAGCTTCTCCCTAACATGGAGCCATTCATTTGCTCTTTGCAATAGTCACATCATTGTATCTCCCTATCTTTCAAGCTGCTCTTCATTTGGAGAGGCTGTCATTCAGAAGCATGCTTCAGAGTACCAGGTGGTCGGATATAATATTTATGGGTTTCAACCTTTTCACTGACTACTCCTCTATACCAAACTACATATAATATATACAAGTTTGCTCAGGAAAACAAATTGAAACTTTAAACAAATGTGGCCTACATTATGCAGGAGGTCAGAGAAGGTGTGCATAATAGTCCCTTCTGGCCTGAAAAATCTAGGAATCTATGAATTTAGAAATAACTGCATAAAATACTACATTCCGACCCTAAATTTTACACTAAATCTTTTCAAATATTAATGAGAAGCTGTGCAGCTGAGAGAAGAYGATGCCCTTGGATCCTTGGCTAAGGGATGTTTGCCAAGCTCTCCTGAAAAAAACTTCTAGCTTGTGAATGAATGGAAGTAATTGCCTTATGTGCTGGACGGGTGAGTAATGAATGTTTCAGCTCATTAAAAGATCATCATCATCTACAACAACAATAAAAAACAACCAGTACACATTATGGTCTGAGTTACCTGCAAAGAAATTAATTAAAATGAGTAGGTGACACCTTTATGTTGTTGCTAAGGCCTCTGCTCTTTTGCTGCATCAGTGTTTTTCCAGGTGTCATGTATCGGTGGAAGATTAGCAACATGAGATCAGCAACAGGTCTCTTTTTCTCAAAGCTCCAAGTGTAGTAACAGGTCTCATAAGCCCTGGACTTTGCAACTAGCTAGCAGGGCTTGCAGAAGACCTCTAGCACAAGCCAACCCAAGTGCTACTCAGACATGACTCCAGAGATCCCTCCTAGTCCAGTCTGGAGTTGGGGCTGACACAGCAACGGCAGGGCAAGAGGTTGTGAATGGTGATAGCATCGGCCACAATCCTGCTCTCAGCTGCAGCTGTGCTGGCTGAAAAAGTTACTGCTCATATCTGCTCACCACTGCTTGCTGCCGGAAGTGCTCAGCCCCACCAAACTGCCACTGCAATGGCTCTCTGCCTTATGCTAGCTGCTGTGAATGGCTTTACATAGCAGTTGTTTGCTATTTGGGGGGAAATGAATTAGTGGGCTTTTCCATGAGGAATAGGTGGATTTGAGGCTGCAGTACCCACTGGCAGGAGGGCAGGGATGAGCAGCTGGA
Organism: Apteryx rowi; assembly: GCF_003343035.1. Taxonomy (NCBI): domain Eukaryota; kingdom Metazoa; phylum Chordata; class Aves; order Apterygiformes; family Apterygidae; genus Apteryx; species Apteryx rowi. Next base: position 480,146 of record NW_020450542.1, read on the forward strand.
GACAAGATGAGGGCAGGAGGCTCTTCCAGCAGGACAGCTGCAGCTGCTGCATACAGATGTTGCAAAAACAACAAATGTTGCCTTGCAGAGGTGGTCAGTCTGTTTTGCTATCATGGTCCACTCTGGCTTTAAAAAGCACACAGCCCAGGAACAAAGAGGTGAACATAAACATACACCCTCCGGATACACAACAACTRTCATCCAGTGAGCAGAAACCTGTCTCCCTATATTTAGGTGGGTTAGGCGAGGAGACAGTTCCTTTGGGGATGTTTTTGTTGACTCTGATCTCCTTTCTATGCATTCCCAGGAATGCTCTTTACTGCAACAGATGTTTTTCTGCCTCTGCCCCCCTAGATGCTTACAGAAGAGTGCATGGAGCTTCCATAAGGCAGGACCCTCCTGTCCTTGGTGCTGCTGCATGCTCCTGGTGAGGTTGGGGTTTGGCATGTAGCCTGTGGGTGCCTTAGCTCTCCCTGGAGAAGAGATGATGATTTTCTGTCTCTCCAGGGTTCTGTGAAACTAATTTATGTCTCTCTGAGAAGCACGGAAGTACATTTCCCTTTCACCTCCTAATACTCCTTGAACTTGAAACGTGAGGAAAACCTCACAGGCTGCACATGCATGAAGATTTGCTCATCTGGCTCTTCAGGGGAGACACAGGACTCTTTCAGACAGCATTCATTTTCTCCTCCTCGTTCTCAGCCATGAGGCCTTATTCTCTCACAGGAGATGATACAAAGTCACTTCTTTGCCGGATATCAATATCACAATATTTGTATTGAATCCTGAAGAGTCAAATTGAAGAACTACCTAGGAAAAGCTGTGTGGTCTTCTTCTAGTCTGATTCRGGGCACCAGGTAGCTTAAAACATCTAAGGGAGCTAGAAACTATATCACAGTATTAGTGACAGTAGTTACAAGCACCATGGCAGGGAGAAGGAAGAAGAGAGAGATGGCGAGGACTTGAAGAGCAGCTCCTTTCAGCAACCCTCTTCTCCTTCTACAGAGGTCATAGCCTTCCTTCTCATCACAAGTGAAGGTGGGCATGACCCAGCAACCACAAAACACTGGTGTGGACTGATGTGTACGCCACTCTTTGAAAGCACTGGTGCAAATTAAAGCTATTTACTTTGCTGGGCTGTTTGATTCTGGAATAGGCTGTTACTCAGTTCCCATTGCTGATCCAATGTTTTGCATATGATAGAAATAATAATCTATGCATCATTTTTGAAACACACTGGGATGGTTTGTCATTATACATGTGGTATCTGGGCAGATAAAATCTGCCGAGCTAAATTCTGCCTCTACATCTTTTGGGGAGATGCTGAAGAAACTTGATTCACTGGGGTTTGTTGAGGCTCTCTGTTCTTGGTGGGGACATTTGCTTTAGCAGTTTAGCATAAACAAACCAAAATTACAATAGCAACAGCAGCAGCAGCAGCAACCATCTGAAAGTTCCTTAGAGTTTAGCTCAACCACATTTGAGTTAGGCAAACATGGAAAAAAATTTTGTTACACAAATCTCAAAAAAACCAATGTAGTCCACAAAAGTTTAGAAGGTGGCTTTTCCAAGAAGCTCCCCCTGGAAGGCTTCCTGAAGCAGCCCTGCAGACCCCAAGATGCTCATCAGCTTGTACAAAGCTGAGCTGTGTAGTTCCCTTCCCGTGCAGGTGCCTGCCTGGGGCACTCCTGCCTTGGGAACAGCCAGATCCAACAAGCCAAGTTCTTCCCTGTCTTCCTTGGACATTTGTGTTAAAGCCACATACACAACGATGTGAGCTGTTAGACCACCTGAGTGCACTTGCTATTAAAATGGCTTTAAAGAGGATAGCCAAGAAGCATAGTAACATTATTTAAAGAACTTTTTAAATAAAGCCCGCTCCTCTTTCCTTTGCTTTTATCTAAAGCTCTCAGCTGGTAAAAAAAAGTACAGTGTTACATTTCTTAGTGAACATTTCTTAGTTACTCAAAATCCTTTAGGGAACAATACCCTCCCGCTTCCCCCAATCAACTGAGATTAACATTTCTGAGGGGAGTGTGTGTGCAGAAGAGATAAGTCCTGTAAAGGACTTTAAAATAACAGGGCAGCAATAGCCCCCACAGTGAGTCTAAAGTCATCTTTCCACCATGAAAGAAAAGACACTCTCCTTTCCCTAGATGCATCTCCAGCGCTTGTATGTTCTTCCCACTGTTTGTGCCGTTTGTGTAAGGGCCACACACAGCCAAGCTGCTGGGTCATCTGTGACCAAGTGGACAGCACCGTCCTGAAGTGCAAGGGCTACTTTTGAAAACTCTGTGTGGCCAGAGTGATGCAGGTGGATTTAAATCCTCTTGGGGATTTTCAGAATGGTGGGCATTTACCTGCATGTTTCTACTACCTGTTTTGAAAACTGACCTTCTCAGTGCAGCACAATTAAAAACAGTGCTGCAGGCAGAGACTTCTGCCTCTAAATCGCAGGTTGACATTCGAGGTTTGATCAAGAACAGTGGGTAGACTATTGGGAGAATAAACATTTTACTTTGACTTTAGCAAAAATGGGCAGAAAACAGGTTTTTTTTTTTCTCCTAGATTAAGCAATCAGGTTCGTTTTTGTTGTGTTCAAGTCACTGTCCTTTTTCTCAGCACCATTTAAATCCTCAAGCGAAGTCCCAAGCAGCTGAGGACAGTGACAAAGATCTTGCTGACTTCATGGCGGTGAGGATTTTACCTATGCCCCTGGCAAACAGCCATGACAGCACCCCCCAAACCACTCCAGCTCTAGCAGAGACTGTGTGTGTCACCTGAATTCTCCAAAAGAACAGAAGCCAAGCCTGTGGTGAGGCAGCTTGGCTGTAGCAAACGTATCAATAGTACTGCTATTACAGTCTCATCCTCCTCTTAAGCAAATCATTTAAATGACAGAAAACTGGGACAAGAGCCAATCTGGATAGGATGCAAATAAATGATGTTCGCTGCAACAAAAAAGTTCCCTGAAGAAGGGAGTTACTGAATGGTACTGCTTGTGTCCCTGCACAACACCTGGAGCATCTTGCAATGAGCCAATCCTTCACCAGTCGCCTGCCTTCAGGGGTGGCTTGTTCTCAAGTAACCGTGGTGTAACTAAGCATTCTCAGAGGCTTTTGAGAGCTCCAGTACTGCCATTTATATTTATTCTTTTCTCTGCATGGTGCTCAGAAGCACAGATGATGCCCCCATTGTAATAGTGGTGGTAAAAATACATACAGGAAAGATCTTCCCTGCCAAAAGGCTCATAGCAGAACAGTTAACAACAATTTAAACCCAGAAGCCAATGGTAGCTTGCATGTGCAATGTCTGAGGTGTTTTCAGATTTGTATACACAAAGAAAAATGGCATACATTGAAGGAAATGTTTTCTTTAAAGCTTCTAAATTTGAGGAAAACATCATTATCACTGCATTTCAGTTTTAAAAGTCTGCATTGAAATTTTCAAAACGGGAGGCCTAAAGTGTGATATGTAAGTCCGCAATCAGGTATGACCTGCAAGTCAGAGGTCCTTAGGCATTGAAAACCATAGATGCTGAGCTATAAGAAAGTGCAAACCAATTCCTCATGCACTAATTTGCACCTTTGCTTCCAAATGTATTAAAAAGAGTTGGACAGGTCACTTTTTAGGCAGTTGCAGTGCATCTGCATTTCTCTCTTTTTCACACAGTGTGTGCCCTAGGAACTCATTCACCCATAATTCAAATGCCTGTGTGAAGATTAGATTTTTATGGGTGGAGGGAAGAACAGACATCTATTGGACATAGCCTAGCTTTATAGGTCTTTGTCTTTAACTATTGTTCTAAATAGATACATAAACCCAGAGAGGTATGCACGTACAAAGAAAGTCCATTAAAATATGTGCTGATAAAAAGATTTTAGATGGCATGAGTTTGGGATAACTGCTTTAGCCACAAGAGGGAAGTTTCTCTCTTTTTTTCCCCCCACAAATAAATGTTGCCATGTCACAGGAAAAGAGCAGGGCCAGGGAAAAATGAATGAGGCATTTGCTTCTCAGCTGGAATCATAAACCATGAACATAATGAGAAAAGGGAGAAAGATTCAAGGTTATAGGAGGCAGTCACATGTTCAGATGGCTCCTGGCCTCTCCCCTCCCCCCCCCCGATGGATACAGCACGGTTCTGCATTATCTCGTTGGCAATACCTCTAAAGCAGGAAAAAGAGTTGCATCTATTGTATTCAAATCTGAATGCACCCTACAGCACTGTATGATGGATTCTCCACTAATATCATTAGCTGCACACGCTGCTAATTGTAGAGGCCTCTAATCCATCTGAGCAGCCAAAATGATATTAGCTTTCAACGGGATTTACATATATTCAGTCTCGTTTCTGCATCAGCTAGCAATTCAAGTTTAAACTGTTGAACACGCAGCTTGCTGAAGGCCTAAGTAATATTTAATAGTATTAACAATGCACTTCCCCGTAAGCCTCTGAATCTCTTTACAGGCTCCTTGAGTCGCAAGGGTTGCTGTGTGGCACCAGGGCCCTTCGCTCGCACCCCACCAGCTTCCCACCGAGGGCACTGCCATGCGAGGCACCGCCTGAGCGCTGGTTGCCCYAGCCCAGCCCAGCCCCACAGGGCCTCCCCAGCAGCCCCTCTGCTCAGAGGGCAAGGTGAGATGCCGGTAGCTGTATGCTGTATGGACCCACGGGGCAGAAAAGAGCACCTCGTTTCTCCTTGACAAGCTGCAGGATGCCGAAGGGCCAAGCTTGCCCCCAGAGGCTCCTATCGCCTGCCGACGGCTCCCTCACACTTAAATTTAGGCAAAAAAAAAGTGCTTTTCTGAAGCAGAGCTGCAACCGGGCTGCCCATGCAAACATATAACATATATAAAATGGTTTTTTTATGAGTATTCCTGCAAAATATCAGTTATTATAGGTACTCCTGCCTCTAAACACTTTTCTTGGCGTTTTCATAGAAATGCAGCATAAAAGGTTACATGCTTGTTTGCAGGAAGCCATTATAAGTAGATGAATCAGACAGCTCTGAAAGACTATTTGCTAAATTCTCGTGCAGCATTCATTCTGCTCTATCAAGTAGTTATTTTCATTACTAGAAGGATTTAACACAGTTGCTCTGCAGTAACATGTTCATCCATTACTATATCATTCACACTTCATTTTAATTGTCTTGGCAGCAGCAAACATCTTTCTCTTTTTTAGCATTTTATACTTTCATATATTACTATTTAAAATATTGGAAGAGCAAGAAAATCCAGCTTTAGAATAGGGCTGTCAGCATTGCTTTACCTCAGTTTTTTCCCTCTGTTATATATTTAACTGACATTAAGTAAACAGAGTCAATCCAATTTGAGACAGAGTAATCAGTTACAGAGACAGACAGGTAACAGGCATATATGTATACATCTAGGGAAATACGGAGAGAGGGATAAGGAAACCCTATTTCAAATAAAAAGGAAGAATTCAGAGAATTCAATGTGTACTGATTTGCATTAATAAATAGCAGTGCTTAGTTATGATAAGAAAATTTCCCCCCCCCAAATCTCATAGGACATTACAAAAGATGATTCCCTTTCACAGATGGGGCAGCTGAGCCCCAGAGAGCTCAGACAACTCTTTCAAACTCATAACCAACTCAGTGGCAGAGACGGGAACCAAATCGGTGTCCCAGGGGATGGCAAGTGTGAGTGTGAAAGAGAGTTAGGTCGCAGTTACACAAATTATTTTGTAATCACAACTAGCAGCTCTGGCTTAGCTACTTTTTGGTATGCTTTTATAGATCTGAGCTAAGGACTGGCTAGACAATCTTTGTAAGTGACAAGGCTGAGGGGACAGGGCTTTCCCAGGAGGAACAAGCAACTGAAAAGTTCATCTCCAAGCCTTGGTTTCTTCTTCATCAGAAATTACTGGGCAGAATGAAGTGGTTCTTCATGTTTACACTAGTTTCTGCTCCAGTGGAGAGAGACTTTCTGTGCAAAGTTGTACACTTGCTTGCAAGGCACTAATTTGTCCATATTAGTAAGAACTTGTCTACAGAACAACCTACGATCTTACAGTTACATGGGTGCCTCTGTGCTGCTAGGATCCCCTGCAGATATGGTGATGCCCTCACCTTAGACTGTACAACCACTAAATCCCCAAGAGCTGACCACGCTGCAGTGAGGGTTTGTTGGTGCTGGCACCAAAAAATCACAGCCCCGAGGAATTACAGTGCAACTTCAGCACTCTCTTTTCCTTCTGAGCTTTGTTCTCACTGCTATTTTATGAGTAGACAATTACGAGAGTGATTTTTGATAGCATTTATAGCGGTTTAAGGGAGATCATTCACAGAGACAAAATGGTGCAAGCAATTGAAACTGCAACTGATATTTCAGTGGTCAGAAAAAACGATCCAGTTTTAATCTGATCAGGACACTGGACCAGAGTTAACATCTACCCTTTTAAAAATATCAGTTAATCTGCAGTAGCCCTAAATGGCCAGGACCTGGGTCTTTTTATAATTACTATTGAAAGTGCTGCCTATCACCATCCTGCAATAGAATTTAATTTATTAGTGAAGGTTTAGAAGATCTCGCTGATGGCACACCCACCTTACTCAGTGCAGTGGGGAGGCATGCCCTATAATTCACGATAGGAAAGCCCAGCATGCAGATCTAAACAACACTGTCCTATCACTGTAAGTCTATGAAACCTCCATCTCCAATGTCTGTCCGATTTCCAGCAGGTCCCATGACCAGGTAAAAATAGTACCTGGGCCAGAAGTTGGGTACTGGAGCTACTGCAGCTTTTATCAGCCAAGGGCCCAGCTCTTAAAGAACAAGCTTCTCTTCCTGCCCTGTGTGTGTGCATGCAAGAGCAGATGTGTATGTGTTTTTGGGCGGTACAGGCTAGGTGCCAGATGACCTGTGTCTCAGGAACATAAAAAGCAGATGAATGGTTTTCTCCACACTTCTTCTTGGCTGTATTTAGTCAGGCTCAAAGAGCAGATGAAGCTTGTCACTTTTACACAAGGATCACTTAATAAACTCATCTGCACCTTATCGCTCCCTCAAAGTCACTCCAGTTTTGGGATGTCCAAACAGATTAAATATCAAAAACAAACCATGAGGGACAGTTTAGTGAGAAGGGGCTTATGTTAAGATCAAAGAGAGAGAGTTTACAGATAGCCCTTGGGTTCACCTGAAGACACAACAGAGGAAGGCGCTGGGCAAACAAAAGCTGATCAAAATTTTTAGCAAATCTGAGTGATGAGAAGCAAATATTTTTCTGCAACAAAAAGACAGCAGGCCTTCTCCTACATAAAATGTCCTTGCAGCTGTTCCACCTTATTAAGGAAACGTGGGTGCATTTAAGACAGAAAAAAAAGGCAATTATAAGCAGAAGAAAAGAAGGTTGGAAAGCTTATTTGCAAAAATGACAGACTCATATTTTACAGCAGCAGACATGTAAAGCCAAGGGGTTATAAGGTGTGGGTACATTAAATAAAATTTTATATATGTGAGTGAACAAGGCAAGAAAGGCATCAAATTACAACACTATCTAGCCTTGCAAATCTGTACTTGTGCCAGTAGCTATATCAAGCTGTTCTGAAGGCGGTATTATCACAGCTGTATTTGCACTCAGTATTTTTTGTCTCATCAGGATTTTTATCACAGGCTGGTGGGACTACCCAAATGATATCTGTGGTACTGCTAGAGCGATTAACATATCCATACTAAATACATACTTCAGAGCCAGTCTAGAGCAGAGCTGRAGAATGTGGCCTCTATAGTATAAATGAGGAAGCAGTTTCAAAGCTGCTGAGCTGCCACTGACTTGAGTGGCATTAGTTTTTGTTTGCTCAGAAGTTGTTTTTTTCAAAGCTGCTTGCTAACAGAGGCATCCTTCATTAGAAGGATTCAGCTTCATTAGAAAGCAGACAATATTTGAGGTGCTATACTATCAAGCACACTCGCTCCTCAGAACCTGCAGCTGCTTGATCTGGCAAGATTTTCTTTCTAATCATACCTCAGGACTGAYTGCGATGTACAGATGATTCACAGAAATTCTGGCATATACTACGGGACAGGAGGTCAAGACATTTGGCACAGGATAAAAAGATTCTTCATCAAAGGTCAGTGGAAATGCACCTACTGACTTTAATGGTCTCTGGATCAGGCCCTAGGTAGACTGCCAGACGTACAGGTCAGGCTTGCATGCGAGCAGGTCTCCTGCCCTGCACAAAATCTCTCTTCTGAAGAAAGGCATGGTGTTTAAACCACAAACTAGAAAAACTGACTCTCCTTTCTCTGATGTTAAAGACAGTAATCTTAGGTAATAATTCATACATCAAAAATTAAGATATGCTGATTTCTTTTTAAAAGCACACTGCAGCATACATGCTAAAATACTCTGAACGGGTAGAATTCATGCAATGAGAGCACAATTGTTTTTAATTAAGTGATGAATACTAATGCAATCCATAGCAGTAAAATCTCTTGACTTAATGCTGGTGGGAAAAAAAAAAAAGGGAAAAAAAGATTCGCATTATTTAGGATACCTTCATGTAATATTTACAGCAAAATTACGGTAACACTTTGTACTGAGCTTATGTAACAGGATGTGCTGGATGCTGTACAGCAAATTTGGCTTGAAAAAGGAGAGAGCTCCCTTTTCGAAAAAGCCATCCAGGGTCATCTGCCTTCCTGAGCTGTAAACCTTGCTGACTGCCTGTCAATGTACACACTGAACTGCTCCAGCAAGGTGACTGAATTGTGGGCTGCTGCGAGGCTCATGAAAGCGCAGAAACCCATCAAGGGAATCCAGGGCTGCTTTTAACTTGGCAGCAGTTCAGTTACTTTGTCATCATCCGACTGGGCACCTGTCTCATCTGATTCATTTTCTTTTTCTGCACAAAACCAACTCTCTGCCTTCATCTGTGAAATCTGAAGAAGTTTCTGCGGTGTATCCTGTCTATGGCTAAATGCATGTGACATCTGCCTGTGACCTCCGGCACGGCTGTACCTGCTTCTGCAGTCGCAGTGGTGCAAGGAGACTGCCACAAGAAGGCAGTATTTCAGAAGGGTTTTGCTCTGCCTGGACAGGCAGTTCTATAGATTTCTGGGATTCACGCTGCTTTATATTAAAGCCCAGGAATAATTCACTGCCACAGAAAGAGGGCCTCCAGAGAACTGAAAAAGCCAAAGGACAGGCGGTACAGATATCTGTTATTTAAAATTGGTTGTTCAAGCAAAATTGTGTGGTGTTTTCCTCACATCTGCCCCGGCATTTCTCATTGTAATGGTCACTTCATTCCTTTCTTTTGCATCGTCAGTGTCAGTGAGCTTTGCTCAAAGCCAGGCTAGATTGCAAGCATGTCTGAGGTGATTGGGGCTCCTGTTTGCTCCAGATAACATTGTCAGAGCTGAACATGTTCATCCCTGAAAGTGAATAACAAAGCTTTGGTAAGAGCATATTTCTACAACTGTAAATGAGCCCAAGTAATTAAGAGAACACGGGCATACGCCTGCCTTTATTCAAGCGGTGAGGTGCAAGCAATTGAACTCTTGAACCAGCGCATCATCTAGCGTCAGAGATTTTCTGCAACTGCATAGCTGACGTGCTCAGGGCAGTCCRGCATGGTGGGAGAGACTCGCCTCCGGCACTCGCAGATTTTGCTCTGTGCTCCACTCAACAAGAGGGGCTGGGGACACCAGGATGGTTAATATGAGTGTGACAAGGCCTCTGTGCTTTCTCACCGCAGTAAACCTGTGCCGGCTTTCAAATATTCAGATGGGAATGGTTTCCCTTGGAAAATGCCAAGATGACCTTTAGCAGAGAATTGTGCAGTTCTGAGAACTTCTTTCCACTTGTTGGTGCTGAGTGCAAATCATATTCAGCTTTTCTAATCTGCTTTTATTCCACTGCGGACAAGCTTTGTTACCTAGACAGGGGTAAAGCAGAACGTGTACTTTCCTCTGCAATTAGTCACCTTAAAGAAAAGGACTTGAGATGACTGAGCTCAAAGAGATGCTAAAAAGTCAAAGGTGAAACACACTTAGAAAAAAAACAACAGTAACAAAAACAACTAAAAAAATCTGAGTTCCTAAATGTGAGGGGACTGAAGCAATACTCTCTGAAGTCCATGGAGAGACTAATAGATTATGCTGTAGCTTCTAACAGTCCAATCTTTATTGTTGGTGATGTGTGAGCCAAAAGCAACACAGTTTGACTTTCAGCTTCCAGGGAGAGTGTGTGCTACTGACAGTTAGGAAAACCATTGGATGACTTGTAACTAAGCCACTTTGATATGAAATTGCTGTGAGAAGAGGGCCGCAGAACACCATAATACRATTTTTATAGTTGCTTTTTAGAGTTATGCTCACACTGCTAGATATGAAGGATTTTGCTTTCCTGTTGGTGCAATAGAATTATAATAATCTACAGCTTTTGTATTTTCAGCCTCCGATAAAATGATCATCTCTTCATGTGACAGGCAGACCAGCTAACTGATGTACTTGTACATCAATGAGCTTCAAAAATTCCTACCAGTAAATATACTCAAGAATTCCAAATACATTCTTTCTTTTTAATGAACTCTGGGATGCCCTTTCACAAAAATGGTTGTTGGGGTGTTTGCCGTAAAAAACAAATGTAAGCAGCATAATCAAGGCTCTTCCTTCCCAGCTGCCTTTCTGTTGAGCCCTTTTCCATACAAAGGCTTTAGACTTTTTTTTCTGTTATTACCCAGCTTTTCCATGTATGCTTGAATTGTTTGGGAGAATGCATGACATATATATTAAACTCATAGCAAACACACAGCATGTATATGCAATAAATATAAAACAGAGCTTTTTCTGGATATGAGGTCATTGCTTATCCTTGTCTGCTATATTAAAACATGCATTTCTGGGAAACTGCAATAGCATAAGGTTTAGTAAAACATGCTTCATCATAGTGATAAAGAAATAAAGTTGCATCTGGACTAAAAGACCATTTTAAGTAGTAATGAGGGGGATTATCTTGTCTGATGGAACAGCCAGAGAAGTTTCTTAAGCAGACTATTTACCCTGAACATTTGCATAGCATTTAAGAAAGAATTAGGTCTAAATTCCTCTTGCAAGACAAAACCCATTTTGGCAGAAGTATTTTTGCTTCCTGTCTCTTCTGCCCTTCACCATAAAGAAAAATGCAAGCACACTCGTAGCTGTATAGCCTTTTTGGAGTGATGCCCATAAGGCCTTGGCCATTTGAAATGCATCTCCTAGTCCATTACTGTATATCATACTTTCAAATATATGTTAAAGCACTGTCTCATAAAGACCCTGCTTTCTCTCTCACATCACTAGATGCACACAAAGTAAGGGGACAGATTGTACCCACAAACACATGATCACATCTTCTCATAGTGCAGGGTGGAGATGGGCTGGTTAGAAAAAATATATCACTGTACAGCAGTTAGAGAAGGAACCTAGGACTGGAACAACATGGTACTAATGCTGATTATCAGCCATGGCATGAAACTTCTGGAAAGATTCAGATCTGACTGACACTGGTTTTACATCATTATAACTGTGCTGGAGTCAGTGAATGCACTCTGGATTTACTCCACATTTCCAGAGGGGATTTTGGATCATTGCAGCACCCATCTGACCACCTCAGTGCTTTCGTTATTTCTTATCACTGTAAATCATCTGGAGATGCTCCCATTAAATGTGCTGTTCAGGCAGAAAGGGTAGGTGTAGCTCTGATACTGGACACAGACTATTTCTGTTAGTGATAAGGTCTGTCCAGGCTAATACAGCCCATTTCTTCTCATAGTGTCACGCAGACAGAGCCTCAGTTCTTTGCGACAGCCGCAACCTGCGGTGCACCTAGCTGACTGCTGTCGCTGTGCACAGCCCGCTTACACACACAGTGGCACTCCCTGCTGGTGGCTCTCCCTCTCTTAGCAGAGATGTGTCACTTTTGGGTATGGCCAATATGTTATTTGCATTTAATTTGCTTTTCCTTAGTCTCTGCTTTCTATTTTCTTTCTTCTGGACCTTGTGCTTATCAGTGGTCTGTCACATTTCAATGTCAGGTGGAGATCTTCACTTCACAGCTGCCTGTGGTTGGTTTGCTCTGGGGGTCTCATCTCTGGACAGATATGAACACTTTCTGGGAAGTGATGAGCACTGAAATTCCTTCAGGTAGCTAACCTAATTAAATATTTAAATTATTTGATTTAAATGAGCAGGTGGTGAAGAGAGAAAATACTAGGAAGATGAGCGCGATGACAAACTATCTTCATGCAGCTTGGGCAGTTTTATGTTTACGCTGGCTGTAGAAATGACAAAGCCATAGCACTCCTCTATTAACTGAACCTCTCCTCATTGCTGTTAGAAGGTGGAATCACATTCTTAGTACCCATGTCCATTACCCTGGTAGAGTTGGAGATGCTGAGGAAGAATTACCTTTTAAAATGAGTGCTCCAATCTAGCCCTTGACTGGGTGGCCACAAAGTCCTAAGAGGAGGTTGATTGAACAGCAAGTGAAACGTTTCTCCTTACTAGTCATGTGCTGCAAGTCCAGCAATTCCCTTTGAATAGCAGTTCTCAAACTGCAGGATACAAGCAGTAGTAAGGTGATATGTTTCATGCCTCAGAATTAAGAATCCATTCTAATTATTTCGACTAAAGTTACAATCATGCTTTTCCATGTCCATTGGAGTTTAACTTGCAGTACATTAGGTCTTTGCAAATCCTTGCTTGGAAGGTACTGCTTGTAAATATGCTTTCTAAAGTTTCACTGTGCTATTACACTTAGCTTTCAAAAAAACCATTCAAAGTGGCAAGAGCTTATTTGAGGCTTTGTGGTTTATTTACACATGAACATAAAAAATCCACAGCTGGAAATGAGGAATTACTCCAAATGTTTTAAAGATACCAGTAAACTTAAAAATAAAACAAGATGTATCTGTTCAATAAAAGTGCCTTTTTCTATTTTGATAAAGATCTTTTTAAAACCCTTTATTAAATTAGAAAAGCAAGATGATCTCCAATCATTTCTGAAAGTGCTGTTTATGCAAAAGTCTATTAACAAAGAGCCCAACAGAAAATGTCTGTTAAGATAACTTCAAAACAAAATTCTACTCCCAAACCTGACATGATACTTTTCTGTGTTAGGCCCTTAAATTGGAATGTATGTAGGATGTCTAGGCACTACATCACAGCCAAATGTAAATTCGCCATGTCCATGCTTGGAGAAGATACGCACTGGTTTGGCCTGCACTTTAAGGCAATTAAAGCTGAGTGACTGTATTACATGAGCAGTGGGATATATTTGCTCAAAATCAATGCCACTCTGGGAGAGCAATCGGTGTTGGCTCTCGCCCTGCCAGGCTGCAACGTAGGCAAAGTGAGCTTGTTTCTGTGTCCAGAGAAGTGAGAGTGTGCAGCCCTGGGGCTGGACCTCTGCACAGCACTGAGGGTGTTGAGAGCCAGAAAACTCCCAGCAGCACAAGTAAGTGCAGATAAGGTGAAAGTTTATTCCTTTGGATATTTTCTTTGGAAATAAAGACTCTTTGGGGCTCTTTGGGTAAAAAGAGACAAATTAATGACCTCTGTGGTAACTGCTGCCAATTCTGGATTTTGTTACTGCTTTTTTTCAGGTCAATACTGTGACCCCCAGTAAACTTTTATGAAATCGTTTTTCACTTCCAGAGGCTATCTCTTCCATTTCCAAAAGCCTGCCTTCAGCAGAGGCTTCCCCTTAGCACTACCCCTGGGTTTCTGTCGAGCCTTGGTAATTCCCAGGCATCACGGCGGGAGCTGGCATTGCTCTGCACGAGCACTTGCATAGAGCGGTGCGCGTGACCTCGCTGATCTCAACTCGCCTGCTCATGGCCTGGCTTACAGCATTCTTCACAATTAATGCCTCACTCAAACAAACAACATTGTAGAGCACAGGATGTCGTTTGCCATCAGCTGGGCTCTCCCTGCTCCCACGGAAAGGTCACTCTCAGATTTAGGTGGAAAGAAGTAGATGGAGCAGCCCTCTTGGCAGGAGAGTGGAAATATGAGGTACTCACTACTACAGTTGCCATGGGATGCCACAGTGGTATTTCAGGGTAATAAATACATTTTGCTCTTCATACCTGAAATATTGAAGATAGTAGTTTCTTTTCTCCCATCAAAAATCACCTTCTCCATGGAGGAAGATGGGAGGGGAAATATTTTACTACTGCTTCAGGTAGAATGATTTCCTTCCCAGTATTGTTATTAAAACTGTATACTTCATTTTACATGTTTTCTTTAGTATTTTCTGGACTTCATAAATGTAATTACCCCAGTTTCTACAGTCAGGAAACTATAAGGGGGTTCTCAAACATTTCTGTTTACATTTTTGTCCTCCAGCAGAAGAATTTTCAGCTTGCTTCTATATTTACAGTTAAGCTGGTGCCTTCCTGCCACTAAGCAGAAATAATGAGAGCCTGACAGAGTGAACACCACACCATTTATGAAGACTACTTTCATTGGATAGCAGTTTAGAGCAACATAATTTATAATTATTAACACATTAACATTCCAATAAAAGGTAGTCTTCTCTGTACTTTCAGAGTACACAGCAATAACACCATCATCATAATAGTTAAAACATTACCTTGGCCTGCCAGAATCACTTGCTTACAATCTGCAATGCTGAATTAAATGCTCTTTCTATTCCCACATACTTTACAGGTTATTTATTTTTAATTTCGCTTTGGGTTCATATTTGTAAATGACTGATTCACCATCTGCATTTCTGATTTGTCCCTCTGTTCCCTGGGAAGGCCCACGGATGACTGCTATCTTGGGCCCTGCGCTTCCAGTTGGGCCGACTAGCAGAGTCCTGCAGGGATCCGCAGGGATGGTCTGCTGGCAGGAGGCATGTCCCTGTTTAACCTGTAACCCTGTACCCTTTAATTTGGAAAGAAAATGCTGTGGAGGTGCTGTATAAGTGAGGAGAGGCAGGATGGCCACGTGGCGCAGGCCTCCCCTTCCCCACCGCTGGGCAGTGGGGGATTTGCGTTCGAGTGCTGGCTCTGCTGCGTTTTCCCTCCATAACGTTTGGTGGGTCGGTCCGTCAGTGCAATGCGAGGACCAGGGCTCTTCCATTTGCTCGCACTTTGCCTGATTTCTGTGCTTAGACTGAAAGCCTCCAATACTCCCTATGCATAAGTGGAGTCCCTGCTACAAAAGAGACTTTGAAACTCTGATCCAAATGGGACTCTGATCTTAGATGGGGTTCGTAGGTGCACACGTTGGAGAAATAATAACAGATGGAATATCACAGTAATATATTAATCCCATATAGAATCACATAGAGCTAATAGGGGAACATTTCTGGGCAGAGATCTCATAAATAAACTGAATGCGAATGCATAAATAAGTAGAATGCAAACACATACAGCCATTATAAGGGCAGACGTGTGAAACTTTTTTTTGTCTGTATGTAAAGCAGTCCTTGACATTTCTTTTAAAATTTATATATTTATACTGGCAGAGGAACAATCCTTTCCACCTAAACTACAGAGAGAAACCAAAAACATGCTGGACAGCTTTGCCCTTAAGATCTATTTTGTCTTTCTTTTCAAGTATATTCAAATTCCTTCCCACGCCTACCTGCCCATTACGTTTCTGCAGAACTGGGTATTAGAGTCTGAGGAAGATATTTCAAACTATATGCACACACCAAAGGCAAAAATTCAAAACCAAGTAATGCCTTCCAGGAAGGAGGCATTATAAACGYTACCTAAAATAACCCAGGGATCTGGCAAACCTTGGTCCCTGCAGAGACTCTGGGCTTTCTACTGCTCATGTGTTTTTCACGTTATCTGTTTCATATCGGAGGCTCAAGGGACATCACTTCAAGGATCAGCTGGAGAGGCACCGCTGAGCTCCCCGAGCAGTGCAGGCTCTCAGGCAGGCCCGGGTGGGATCTGTCCCAGCTAACGGCCCCCTCCAGCATCCGCTGCCCCTCCTACGGGAATTATTCCAAGCTCCCTCTCACTTAGTTGTGGCTTTACCAAGTAAATGGTGGTGTTACATGAATGTTAAAAATCTCTTCTAGAAACAGCAAAGATTCATAATCACACAAATGCAGGTGCTATCAGATATTTAACTAATACACTTTTCACAATCCAGACCTATTTCAAAACTGCGCAATGCAGGGGTTTCCCCAGTATTCTCTGGAGCAGTAAACTCTCTAGATAAAATGCAAAGTTATTTGATAGTTTTTTTTAAAAAATGTTTCCTTTAAACTGTGTAATGTAGCTGGCCGGCTCCTAATGCTTATTTTCAATCCAGGCGAAGGATTTTCATTATAACTCCTTGTCCTCTGTTGCTTGTAATTTTCCATAAGTTTCACTTCTCTGGCTGACATTTTCCAAGCCTGAAGTCTGCCAAAAAGAGAATTTTTTGGAAAGCTGAAGAAATTCCACCACTCAGCTGAAGGGAAAATTTTAACAAGGGTCCCTCACACAAGTCCGTTGCTGCAATGTTCACTGAAACTTGCCTCGCTGGAACCAAAACCAACATGAATTGCTACAATCGAGATACAGAGAGAGGACAAAAGAATTATTCAGCCTAAATAAGACTGTTAGACCCACTAGACTAAATCTTCCATGGCGTAAGCAGTTGTAACTTCCCGAAGCCAATGGGATTACACTGCTTTACACCCAGGCTGAGTGAAGCCTGCTCTCTTCCTGTCAGTGAGTAGCTCAGACTTTTTCTCATTGCTCAATGCTATTTAAAGATTTGTTTTTTGTAGATGGCAGACTCTCCCTTTGAAGTGTTCAATCCACAGAGAGTTCCCCTGTTGCGAGTTCAAAATATTTGAGTACCACACAGACTGCTACTCCTCTGCACAGGGCTGGCTCCAGGAGTCCTCTCCAGCCCCCTCGCCGCCTGCCTCCCACGGACACGTCTCGGCTCAGGTCTCACTCCTTGTGTTTCTCTGTTCCCACCATTGCACAACCTTGGGCAGAGCAGTTGGCCATTTCTGCGGCTGCCAGCAGCACAGAAAATAAAGTGTAATTTAGGGAAGGAAGGAAGGGTATGGGGGTGGAAGGCAGTATATGTGCTGTTTGGAAAACTGCACAGACGTAAAAGAAAAATGGAACGAAGAAGCCTACCATCCTCATCACCACAGAGGCAGCTTTAATTGCTACGAAAGCTGCCTGAGAGCCAGGAGTTACATGAGAAAAGGAAGAACTAGAAAGGCAGGGGAGCGAGAGGTTCGAGCCGAACTGGAAACACATCTAAAATCAGAGGTGGTCTGATGTTCTCACATGGGAGCCACAGGCACCAGCCCTGCTCTGTGGCCTGGCTGCGTCTGCTCCCAGCACCCAGTCCTGCCAGCCTTGCCTCTGGCTTCCCTGCTCTTTCTAACCCTGGGGATGTTTTCCTGGTTGTAGGCCAGGCACAGCCTACCTCTTATGCTCTGTTACCAAGTTCTATGGAGAAAACCTGCTGAAATAGAAACTATGTTGACTGCAGAAGAGGAATGAGGGCCAAGGAGAATCAGCAGGGAGAGCGTATCTCAGCCCAGGCCTCTGTTCTGCTTTAGCGGAGCCAACAGAGARGTGCTCTCCTGCACCAGAGCTCACTGCACCATCATCTGCAAACACAGGAGAGCTGCCCCCATTTTCAATACTTTGGGAAAGGCAGGGTGACTGATAGCAAATCCTCAAATATAACAGGACCTTGAAGGGCAACTAAAAAGGAGAGATTCTCTCTTGTGAGCAAGGGGAACACAGTGCCAGGCTGTTTATCTGAAATAACTGGGCTCTCAGTTGGCACTCAGAGCGCACCCTGTGCAGGGAAAATACAGCTTGCAAAAAGTTTAAGGAGGATTATTAGAAGGTGCCTATAGTTTTATTCCTGTTCCCATCCCTGAGCTTTTTGGAAAAGAGCCAAGTTTTGCAAGGAGAAAACGCTCGGTGCTGGGTTGCAATGCCCAAGGACTGGGCCAGGGCAGAGGCAGCCCCCAGCAAGAGCTGTGCAAGATCCCCTTGCCCTGGGGCTCCTGCCCCTGGAGGCGCAGGGCATCCCAAGCACTAGGCACTGCGGCTGCTGCCTTCACCCTTGTCGGCTGCACTCGCCTGTCCCTGGGCAGGCACCACCTCCTGGATCCCAGCTCCTGTTTTCGCCGTGTCCTTCATCTCAGGAAAACCCAGCAAGAACAGCTAGCAGCTGCAAGGCTGATCAGCTTTTATTGGGGCCGGGGTGGGGGGGGAAGGGGGGGATGTATGGGCCCACAGCCATGGTCTTATCCTGCCCCAGTCCTCCTCCCCCCAGATAAAAAGTCTCAGGCATCCCTCCAAAGGTATACAAAAAGAAATTGATAAAAGTACCTAAAAGAGGTAAGAGGACAAATCCTACAGGCTTTGAACAAGACTCCCAGCCTTAAATTCCTTAGCAGATTTTTTTTTTTTTTAGGTCTCCCCTGTTAGTACTAGCTCAAGTGAAAACCACCAGCTTTCTATGTTTAGAGGAACAGACTTTTTACAGCTAATTAATTATCTGCCCTGTAAACACAAGCGTCCACCCAAACGTGTGCTTGCCCTGTGGGAAAAGCGTGCCTTTTTCACACCTCTCGTCATAAACCGGGCAGTAACTGGGGCTGAGGACAGACAGTGGCGAAAACCACCTGCTCTTATTCCACAAGCTGCATCGCCCTAGGGCCCCAGTCAAACAGCCCGGCCTGGCTAAATAAGACAAAAGGTTCCTACGGATGTATTTACTAGAATTAAAAAAAAAAATGCCCGCAATCTTCAAGATGAATTAAAAACACTTAAGTCCGTGGAAATCATGTATAATTTAGCGCAAGTCGTGTCATTGGAGTGACTGCCAAAAAGCAGGCAAGGAATGCTTAAGTAATTTACCTAAAATTTCTCAGCAAATATGGAAGACCTGATAAAGAAGACCAAATTCCCAAAGTCTTTTTTTACTCCCTAGCTAACATCGACTCCCTTACTAGAGACTGCTAGAAACTGAAAGCACCACAAAGTTGTGTACAAAAGTGCAGCTTTCTGTCAGAGGGGCAGGGTCATACTGAGAGCCCACTGAAGGGGATGGGGACTGATCTACAGTTTGCTGATGTTAATGGGAGTCTTTTGGTGATAATAAGAAAGTTTAAGCCTGGTACTATAACCCTGAAAGATAGAAAAAAAAAAAGATTACAGGAGGAAAATAAAAGAGAATAATTCATTACGGAAACACTAAAGATCTGGGATAAGAAATGTATTTTTTGGCTCAGTGGCTAAACCGAAAAAAAATTATGTCTGAAAAACTAAAGCATATATTTAAGAGGTTTTTTTTTTTTTTTGCAAAAGACCAGAAAAACAAGATATTATTTCAGTCTCCTCAAATATTTTGATTTGACTTGCATTTTTTTGGAGGGTTCTGTTCTTTTTCCTTCCCCCCTCACCACCCCAAGATTATTGAGCCTTTTCTCTTTTTTTCTCAATTATAGACCATTTTTTAAATGAAAAAATGGCATTCAAGAATGAGAGTGTGAAAAGTCTGCCTCAGTAAACCTCAACAGGAAACATTTCAACATTTAAAGACTACTCTCACTTTTCCAGCAAATTTGACCCACATTTGGAAACAAAMCCCCTTCTTGACACAAGAAGAGAAAGGTTCCCTCAGTTATACTTACGGGATTCAGATCCCGCAAGGCACCTTGAAAAGAAGCTATGCAATTACTGGTCCATTTTTYTTGCCCAGTTTTGGCTGTGTTTTGCTTGAAACTCTCCCTGGTTTAGGATGGAAATCAGGATTAACACTTAAATGTAGTTACCTTGTTTATCCTGGACTCAGTTAATTTGCTTATGGATGCAACTTTGAAGAAGGGGATGTAAAGGGGGAAAAAAAGTTTATTTTCCCACACTAATGGCCTGATTCTCACTTCAGACAATCAAGAGGAATTAGGTGAAAACAGCAGGAGTGAACTCAAAATTAAAACATTTATGCCTGTCTTTTCTTCTTTTAGATGAAAGGCACTGGGCATTTTGTTTGCAGAAAGATTTTAGTGTCAGATTCTGTAACTAGAAAGAAAAAAAGTTACTGTGACCAAAGCATCCTTAGCACACATCTGGAGGGACTGCTGCTGAGCTGCCAGTGTGCGTTCAGAGCTGAAGAAGGTCTCCACAGCCACCAGCTGACTCGAGACAGGAACTGCAGCACTAGGAAAGCACAGAGAGACCAGGAAAGGGCAACTCCATCACACTGGAGTTTATTCTTCTTTTCAATGCATGATGGATATTTAAGAGGGAGCATATACAAGGGAAACACTGAAGGTTAGGTCAGTGCCCTTATCAAATAGAGTGTGTTGGAGGAACTGGTACAAACTGCAAAATCCATTTCAGTGCAATGAGACTGTATTGGCAATGACAATCTATGCAAGTGCTGCTCAAATGGTTTTCTTAAAAAAATGAGGAAAATGGCTTGGGTCTGTCAGAAACAGGTGAGCTCAACCAGGATGGAGCTCTACATAGTGCCTGGATCACTGTATGTTAGAAGAACCCAGTCCTGGTCCAGTGGCAAGTAGCTCTAGGTACTATTCGTTCCTGGATTTCCTTCCATGACTAGGGATAACTTTGCCATGTTTTAAGAACAAATCCTTTAGGATTCCCACAAATCCCTGAAGAAACAATGACTTCTGAATGTGTTTTGTCCTTACATTTCAGGTTTTGGCACTGGCAGTTGCTTAGCTCACGCTTTCAAACAAGCTGCATATGCATATCCTCCTGATGTCATGCCTCTGGAGGAGAAATCTCTGTCGGTCTAGATGTTTTTTTCTTTTTATTGGTTTGCCTTAGTGATTTTCATGCTGGTGTTCAAGGTACTAATTTGGTCCAAGGGATTATATCTGTGGAGCCTAGGAAGCAACTGGACAAGGGAGGACTAGGTAGACTGGATCACTTCAGCCTAGAAAACAGATCACTTGGACACATATGACATGCTTTGACAAAAGCATGAGATAGTAGGCTGGAAAAGGTGTATAGGAGTCAACTGTCCTTTCCAATACAAAAACTAGGGACAGCAAAGTGAAGCTAGTAGGAGTCAGGTTCAAATCAGATAGAAGGAGGTAATTCTTTATGTAGAAAGTTGAAAATTTGAGGAACTCCTGGAAAAAGGAAATATGGGTGCAAGAAGTTTGCATAAGTTCAGGAGGATGCTAAATAGGTTGTTGGGAAAGAGATCTGTTTGAAGCTGTTCAATAGACAAACAGTAGGAAGTTCATGAAAGCCCTAAACTGAACGTAGTTGGAGGACAAGGGAGTATTAGGAGGAGATATCACATATGTTCTTGCCATTAAAAAAAAAACAAAAAACCAAAACCTCTTCTTGGGTGATTTTATGGCATACAGTTATGGCTTTTCAGCTTGAACTCCCCTCTGGCATAGAACATGTTCAGATACACACAGAAAGAGAGGAACAAGGCTGCCCTCCATAGCAGAGCCATATAAGGAAAGCTACACATCATTCATACTTCTAGATTAGAAGCCAGCCCTAACGAGATGAACGCAATAGGGTTGCACAAAACAATGTGTTCCTCTATGATTTGAACACCCTCTTGCCATGTGAGCTTATTGTGCATATTTTAGTATGCCATTTGTGACTGAAACTTGGCTCTTTTCATCTAGCTCCACTTAGTCCTTTTTTCCAGACAGAGTGGTCATCTGGATTTTGTTTTTTTTCCTCTTGTAAGTATTGCGAAATGCAAATCACAAATGCTGTGTCACTTAAACTGAGTTAGCATTGTTCCTCCAGCCAAGAGTCATGTGCGCTTTCTAATTCTGCCCTGCACTTGGTGGATGTAGATGTTGGGACCAAGGATCTAAGGCTCAGAAATTCCTGGCTGTTAATTCAGTGACTAGACTACAAATCTTTCTCCTGCCCTTTGAAATGTCAGAGTTCGTTATGAAGACCCTTACTTACAGGAGTAGAAGGGAGAGGCCTGCAATAAGCATTTCCTTTCCCCCAAACAGTGGAAGAAACAGGGAATTGTCAAGGTTTTCCCCGCTTCCCTTGCCCACCTTTCAGCAGAATACTGTATGGAACATTAACTTGAAAGGAACTCAGACTCCACTTAAAGAGGATCTGTTGATCCTGAACATGGGAATGTTTGAGTTAACGGGAGGTAGTTAACACTCAGGCTTGATGAAGTGAATGTGGCAGTTTATGCTGCCAGTTTAAAGGAAGCTTGTGCAATCTCTAAGACAGGTGTGCTGCTATCAGGGTGTAATAATGTATGGGCTCAGAGTGCTCAGATTTCCTCAATGTAAGGGAAGAAGTCCTTATTATATCCTGAGTACCAAGAGCAAAAGTTTAACCAGCTTTTGATTAGCTGCAGAATCACCCCTTGATTTAGCACAGTGCCTTGTTTAACCATTCACTGTTAGGTGAAACACACAGCCCATGGGCAAGTATACTTTGGCAGCAGCACGAGGGGAACTGCGTCAAGTATATTGAAGTTCTCTTCCTAATGCCGATGCTGACTTGTGTAACCTTCAAGAGATCTGATAGCCTTTCTGTACCTCATTTGTCAGTCTGCAAGACAAATACCAACACGCTGAATTCAGGGGATTCCATGGGCCTTAACTGTAGTTTGTGAAATGTGCTAGACCCACTGAACCAAAATTCCTCTGCAGCTAAATATTGTTTAATTCATTAGGCCATCTCCTATGCCATAAAAGTGCAGAAGTGATTGCTACTATTGCTTCTTCCATTTAAAATTCAAGACGTAAAGTGAGATGTCTAAACACGCTTGTGAAGACAGGGCAAAGAAGTGATAATTGAATTCAATTTATGAAGAAAGTGGGAGATTCATTGCCACTGAAAGAGCTAAGATCAAATAACTATGTGTGCCTGCTAAATAGAGTGGCTGAAATTCTGCATCACAGCAAAACATGATTGATTTAAAAGAATTTGGTCCAAGAACTTCAAAAATTGCTAAACAGGCAGGGAATACTATTGGCTCTGCAAGGTATAATTTCAGCTCAGGTGTTTTCAGAGGTGCAGTGCCATCCTGCAACAATACACAAATGATCTTAGAAAAGACACAACTTTTACAGGGTTGATGGAAAAACCTAAGTCCACAAATTCACCATGGTACTGAAGTTTCAGGACAGTAGCAGCTCCCTCGGAGTCAGTAAGTGAGAAATTAGACACATTCCTTTTCAGAGAGGACAGCAAATAAAAGCAAAAGTATTTGTAAAGTGAACAAATATTCACTGGATGCAGGAAATTTTCTCCCAGCTGTATTACCAAGGCAGGACGATTTTACAAACATTTTGAAAATCGCATGGCAAGTTCTGGCAATTTGTTTCTGAGACACTGTCAGGCCAGAGGACCTGTGATGAAAAGAGTGATGACAGATGTCGACTTGCCTTTCCTGGTTCTCTTCCCTCAGGAAATCTGAGGCAATTTGTAAGGAGGTAAAAAAAAAAAAAAAAAAAAAAGAGAGAGTGCCCTCTAGCTTGTGTACAACGCCATAGACAGCCAACTTACTCTTCTCATACACTCTGGATTGGCTGGAGAGGGATTGGCTGGTGAGGGATTGCCATCTCTGAGCTGGTTCACCAAAGGCTAGAGATGAAGGCCAAAAATCATATCAAGCTATGTTTTTTGGCCTCCTGATCCTGAAATAAATTAGTGGCTGACATGGTTCACAATATAAAATAAATTAAATCACTCATTCCTCCTTCCCCCCCGTATCCAAAGCTCTTTCTGCCTTTTAGGTTGCTTAGAAGTGGCAATATTGGACATAGACACTGTTGGTTGTAGTCTTTAGGGGATCACGCAGCTCTATAAAGACAAGATGTTGCACACTACTCAATATTTTTCTTCAAAAACACCTATAATACAGGGAAAGGAATCAACGA
This sequence comes from Apteryx rowi, assembly GCF_003343035.1. Taxonomy (NCBI): domain Eukaryota; kingdom Metazoa; phylum Chordata; class Aves; order Apterygiformes; family Apterygidae; genus Apteryx; species Apteryx rowi. Next base: position 504,024 of record NW_020450542.1, read on the forward strand.
GAAAGGGGGAGGAAAGGAGAAACTCTTTGCTGCTGTTTTGCAGTTCCTTTCCAATACCAACAAGCTACACTCAGCACGGTAAATGGCAACTTTCTAGCAAAGCATTAAACAAAACACAGAGAACTCAAATTACCAAACTGCTTTCTGGCCTAGAGCTATGGAACAGCAACAGTTCATGAAGTCCCTCCAATTTCTGCAAAACAGAGGCTGGAATATGAAGTGGACCATACAAAGCTGCTTCTCGTACACAGTGGAAGAAACGGAGGAAGACATAATGTGGAAAGCCACTTTATTAAGCAATAATCCCACCATTCCACTGACTGCTGACTGCACCTCATGCTTTGCTGATCCTATGATTAACATCTGTCTATCCTATAAGCAGGTCATCTTCAGTTTTGGATATTCAACATAGAATACCGTCACATGCATTTCTTGTTTAAAATGCTTCTGATGACTTTGAAAAGAATACAAAAGTTGAAGCTGCTTTTATTGATACAGGAAAGGTCAATGCTTTATACCTTACCTTGTCATCGGTGGTTGGCGTATAGAACTTCCCTTCTGGAGATAAATGAATGAATCATGGCAATTTACGGCCATAAATGCTCATAAATTCTAAATTTTCTCGGCTGGAGAATGGGTCATTTTCTGTGGGGGCTGAATTATCATCTCAAATGATCCTCTAAAAACCTGCTTACTGGCTAAACTTTTGGGTGCCAAACACAATGTCATTCAGGAAGTGGCACTCAACACAAAACACCAGGATGTTTGCAATATCTGCAAGTTCATTTGAACAGGTAAGTAACAGTCTGCACATCCAGAGGAGAGCAGTTAATATGTGTGACCAGTCCTCACTGCCCAATCCAGCCTGATGAAACGTAATTCAATTGATTTCTTCTCCCCAAAATCACTCGTTCTGAAAGTCAGCTCTCAGAAGACCTCACTGATGCAATTTGTTGGCTCTCCCAGGGAGCAAGTGTGCTTCTGCTGCTTGTCACTAGCACTGATTTTTCTCAATGACAAAGTATTGTCCTCTAACTCGGGTGAGTTGCAACTCTTCTTCAGTTATAAGTCTTTAGAAAAATTGAAGTCTTTAGGACTTGACATCTTATTCCAGAACATCCTTTCCCTTTCTCCACTCATTTCCAGGTCTATAAAGGCAAACTCCTCTCAAGAGTTTGTAAACACCCATCAGATAGTAGCACTCCTCTGTCTTCTTCACTTACAGAAACTGCACCATCAATGCTCTGCAGAAAACACATTTAAAAGTAACTCTGTTCAAGGTGCTTTATAAGAAGCAAATGACACACCTCCTGAATTAAAGGCATATAATGTTAATTATGCAGGACAAACAAAACCAGGCAAGGAGTGCACAGGAATCAAAACAGAAGTCAGGGCAGAAAGCTATTACAGAAAACAGCAAGATAGGATTGCTTCCAAAAAGATGTGRCTTTAGTGGAGGGTCTTTAAGAGGCACACCAATGCAAAGAAAACTCTATGCCAGATTTCAGTATAGGTTTTCCTGCTATCTATTCAAAAAGCAGAAGGTGCTTATAAATGATGATGATAGGCAGCAGTATTTGGTCAATCATTTAGATAGAGCTGCATAAACATGCATACAGAATGGAAACAGCAAGAAGCAAAAACAGTAAGGATCTAGAGAAGAGGAATTGAGAGGAAGCTTTTGAAGGGATAAGACTATTTCTGACTTGGAAAACGATGATAAAGCAGTGGAATATGGCTTTGGTAAGGCACATGAAGCCAAGACAGGGATTACAAAAAAAAAAAAAGTGCCAATTATCCTGAGCAGTGAGAAAGGAAGTCTATTTTGGTAAGTATGCTTTGGCAAACGGCAGGGTACAATATGACAAGCACTGGACATAGAGAGACTATTTTAATCTGGCAGGCAAGATCTTCGTGTGGACATGTGGTTTAACAGTGAATGAATAGGAGGCCAGAGGATATATTAATCTTAAATTTTTGAGACTGCTCTTGTTGCAATATCAGCCTATTTCAGCCTAATGCCTTTTCCTGCAAGCTAGTTCCTCAAAGCCTAAGGGGAGCACAAGGGCAGTACTTCTTTCGCTGGTTGCTCAGGACTGTGATTTCCCATGAGTCCTTTGCAGTACATACAGAGTTCTCACTGTCTGTGCCCCTGAATGAAATTTGGGCAGGAAGCAATCGGAAAAGAGCTTGGACTCAGACAGCACAGTGTGGATGGTAACAATTGGTATTTATCTGTACTTGCAGTCCAAGTTAGGACATGCACATACTTCTGCTGGACAGATTTGGCTGACCAGAGTTTCTGTATGAAGTTCCCAGCTTGTATCCATGAATTTGCTGAAAAGCAGCACATAAATGAATTCACAGTTCCCAAGGTGTCTGACCAGGCAACTCAGCAGTGGCAGCAGGCAAAACTCACCACACTGCATATTACTAGCACAGTTAGGCAGTTAGGTGCAGTGGGGACAAGCAGGGGAAAGATAGCCAGGAGCCCTACAGTTCAGTGAAGATGCTGGAGAGTGCTAACAGCTTTCATGGGACATCTTATTTTTGCTATGAATTACTGATTTATCATATGTCATATTCTGAACCACTGAATTAAGGCAGGGTAGATGGTGGAAGAGAGGAAAATCTAGCCACACTTCTCAGGACTGCAGACTTTCTCATGAAACTTTCATTACCTCCTGCTTCAAGGCAGGATGTCAATACCACAAGCAAATAATTTCTGGGAGTTTTAATTTGGCCCTTCCCTGGTTAATCTAATCTAATACCACTGCTAAGTCTGTGTCAGTAGAGGTTATTATAAACAAGGCTCAGTCAAGTATGTAATTTGCCAATGGCTTTTGCAACAAATCTGAGAGTTGCCTCTCAGCCAGAATGTCCCCTTGGCATAAAGGCTTTCTAAAACTGCATTTTGTGAACACATGGAAACAAAGATCAGAAGAATACTTTAATGCTGTTACAGGCAGTTGAGCAAGCCAGAAAAACAGAAAATGAAACTAAATCAACAGGGGAGCCGATGCCACACAGGCTGTGCTCTGTGCAGGCTGCAAGCCTTCTCACTCACACGCACCAAAAAGAAGCCAATTATACCAAGCCATAACAGGGCGTTAAAAACGTCAAGCGTATCAACTGTGCTAGTAATTCTGAATTAGATATAGCACAGCTCATTCTTTCCTACCTCATGGAAAACAATCCTGAAAAATCATCAAGTCTTTTCTAGCAACATTCTGGCCAAATTCTTGCCTTAGATACATGCATGCCATCCCATTACTGCCAGTAGGAATTTATGACTGAAGTTTGGATGACCATCACCCTTCGCTCAAAGAGAGCAAAACATCTGAATGCTGGCAATTGAGCCAGGAATGAATAGCAAAATACTCCACTGAGATTTTCAGGATTTTTTTTTAATAGAAATGTTCTTCTCTTAAAAAAACATCTCTAATACTCTAAAAACCCATGCTAGTGAAATATTCAGGTGCTGCAGTGAGTTCATCTCGCAAGTCCCTGGGGAGATCGGCAAATGTGATCATCCCCATGGATGTCCACAGGGCTGAGGCATGGAGAAGCAAGTCCTTTTTAGACTGCRTGGCAGGAATCAGAGCTCCTGTTCTGCTGTGTGCCCACATCAGGGATGTGCTAGACCATACCCCAGGTCCCTTTGGGTCCACATACCTAAGTGTCCTTTCCATGGAAACCAGGACCAGGGATAGGACATGCCACATACCTGGGGTCCGGAACTATAGACCCAGCCTAAGTGATTTGTCCATGGTCAGACCGGAAGCCTGAGGCCGTTCATAGGCCTGGCCTGGGATCCTGGCACCATGCTTTAACCATGGCACAGTACTTCCTCTGCAGCTGTCACGGAAGTTTGCAGCACAGGTCCACCTCTACCTGAGTTTCCTCGGTTTGATGCACATTAAAGGCTAAGCAAGGCTTAGATTAATATTTTTTAATGCAGAAACCATTACTTATTACAGGCCTACTGCACTGTTAACGCAGCAGCACAGTGTGCAGCTCTGAGTACAGAGGTCTCTGATTCATTTTCTTGTCACAGTTGAAGCTATGATGGTCATCACTGGTTTAAAATTGTATATTCTCAACAACACACTGTAATGAAAACATTCATGTAATAGCAGTACTTTTTTCCCCACCATCTTTCACCTCCACTTCTTCCCTCTTTCTTTTATAAACAATGGAGGAACGAAGTTAAGCACAGGATCTCCATCAACAGTATTCTGTGTCTACAAACTTAAACCAAAATATTTGGAACAATATTAATTCAAATGCATGGGACATACATATTTCACTACTTTTTGATGAGTAATATCCAGTAATATCCATAAAAACTTGTCCACAAACACCAGGGCAGACCGCTCCACCAGAAAGCTGCAAGGACTTCCAAAATTGGCTCAGCTTGTTCTAGTTCATGTACCTTTACTTTCTCAGCTTCACATCATGTTAACATAATTTTGTTAATGATTTTCTTATTCTATCTTTGTTTACAATGCAGGTACTGGAGGACAGTTTAACATGCTGCTAAATAAAAGCTAAAATTATATCATGAAACTAGGTAGCATAGTTGTTTTAAATTTTAAATATATATTTAACAAGACAAATAGATGATGTCTCATTTCCCTCCCCCATGAACAATTCTATTTAGAAAAATATTTTAGCTGAATTTTCAAAGTATCTGAAATGGCCTGCTATCCTTTCATCACCACCACCATCAATCTATTGTAAAAGAAAGGTTGGGAGGGAATATCTTGAGGAAAGGACAGTACCCAAACCAAATTAAACATTCAACAGGTAATTGTGATGTCCTGTTGCTACCACAGTCAATGAGTGACATAAAAAACTCCGTGCTCTCGTCAGGGACATTAGGAAGAGCTGACAATGAACAAGTCTGGGGGTGATGGCTAAGACACAGCCAACATCACCAGCCCATGATGTCATGTTATTGATAACCAGCTCCTCCAGGTATCCAGGGAAAATAGTATATGAAAAATGGAAAGACTTTTTAAAACAGCTTGACATCCTGTCTACCCATTTTACCTCTATATTCAACATAAAGAGGTCAAATGAAATGTGGGAGAATAGACAAGAAAGGAGACATGGGGGAAGCCCCCTAAACGACCTGTAACTGAGCATGCTGCTTCCATGCAGATATCCTGTGATGTTGCAGCCTGGGCCATTAGAAACCAGTTTCTCCAGGATAAATTCTCAGGCAAGATGTGCAATGAAAAATTAAGGGTTTGCATTTCAGTCTGCAACTTGATGTGTGTTACAGGATAAGGAAGGACAAGATTGGTCTAGAATCTCTCAAGAGCTAGAGAAAACATGAAATAAAACAAAGCAGCTGAATCTATTCTTAAAAACCATCAAAGAAACACTCCAAGGCAGGGAGGGAATCAATAATTTTTTGCAGATTTCTTAACAGAGTAGCAGGTTGTGACCTATGATACCCAGAATACTATAGAGAAAACAACAGTTGCTTTTAAATCTGACCTGTGGACATGCTGGGGAAAACATCTATATGAATATCTCACTCCTGTTTGTCAACGGAAAACAAAAGAGAGCAGAGGTGACCAGGCTGATATCTGCTGCAGTCACTGCAGTACGTTTTGCAGTGAAATATCCTCATTAGTCCATGCCTCCCCGTAAAGACTTCAAGCGGGCTGCCTTGCTCCAGTCATGTAGCCTTCTCAGCCAGTCAATGGAGATGATTGTACCGTACCTGTTGGTGCTCTCTAGGCATGACAGAAAAGCCATGCTAAAGAAAAAGGGCTCACCTTGGTTTCAGAGCACATGGGCTGTATGTGCAGCAGCAGGCTGGATACGGACCTGCGCAGCTTGCAAACTGAGTGATCTTTTCATTTACTTGGCTTAAAAATATATGTATGTTTCAGCAGCAAAACTGATCTTCTCCACAGCTGGTTATCACAGTCATTTCAAGAGCTTCAGGGTGAAAATGGGGTCTGAACTCATTGATGGAAAATGAAATTGGAGCTTCATCAAGGAATCATATACAAAGGGTGTGTCAGGAAAGTAACTGGTATCAAATAGCATGGACCACTTCTTGCACAGATATATTAAGAGGTGAAGGAAGGGGTGCCTTGTTGCTTAGCTACTTTAAGCCCAAAAGAGCTAAAACAAAGTAATTTTTGAAAGACCTATGATGAATTATTTTATAATTTCTAAGATTTTCTTGCAACAACTTTTGTCCCTTTAAAAAATTCCTGTCACATCAGCATGAGTATTGGATAGTATGGCACTACAGATAATAACAAAATGACGTCACATGTAACAGAAGAAATTATAGGAGAATTGGATAAATGGAGCTTTTCAAAACTAAAAAAAAAGAAAAAAGTAATAATGCAGGGAACTTGCTTCTTCGTGATAAGCCTAGAAAACAAAACAAAGCATAGAAAACAAAGCCCCAAAACCAATGCCCAAACTGAAAAAAATACTGTCAGTGTACTATCTCAAAACATGCAAATAATTAGAATATACACTGATTTATTTGAATATTCATTAATTATACCAAGGTCAAAGCTGGTCAGAAATTTTTCACTGAGGCATTTCCATGAAAAAATTCTAACTTTGTCAAAAGTGAAGCACTCTATAAACATACTTATTGTTTCAAAAATAAATGCCATGAAAATATTCRTTTTCTAATTCTCAAATGCCATTAAATTTTTGTTAGTACATTTTTTAATTTGATTTCATAATTTTATATTTGACTTACTGAGTTATTCTGCGGATGTAACTCTAACATGCTTTCAGCATTGCCAGCTAGCTGTGCTATTTTACCTGCTCTTGCGCAAAATGTAAGTGGGTATGTTTGTTTTGTAAATAAAAAGTGGGCTGAATGGTTTTCAGCTGTATCCACTCAGTTCCCCCCATCCCTGTCAGAGCATTAACACTCTTGAAATGCAGCAGTGTGCCAGGACTAATACATTTCCCATCTTTAACAATATTACATGTATCACTGAGATACCACTGTCAACAGCATCCTGGTAATGCCCATAAGGAATTAATAGCTCCATATTGGTCTTTATGTGACATTTAGCAAGGAGCTGTGTGTTAGGGCTCAAGATAACAACCACTCCCCAGTTCCCAAGCCCTGTCTTGCCTATGAGCTGCACCGAATCGACGTTTCTGTGATAAGCAGACGATGCTGCTGCTGATGGCCCATGGTCAGGGTCTCCCTAGGCACCAGGGCTGGGGTCCATGGGAGCATGGCACAGCTCCTCCCCAGCCCATGTGGCCAGGCTTCCTCCTCTTCAGTAACCGAGTTACAAGGCAGGGGTGGGTGGTATGGGTCAGCCCAGCACGAGAGCAGATGCAGCTGGGGAACACGCCTGGGCTTGGGAGTGCAGAAGCAGTCAACCAGGTTGATATCTCCTATGTAATGACAATGTTAAAGACGTCACTATGTCATATTTGCATGAGGGGACAGAATTAAGGTTACATTAGCCAACTTAATGATGCCATGCCTTTCATGCATGCCTGGCTTTTTAAGATGAAGGTAGATTGTTTATAAGGTCTGGAGGAAATGGCAAAGCACGAATGATGCATGCATCTTCTGGAGACAGTAGCAAACATAAAGACAGCTGCGGACTGGCAATAACTGATCCTCAAGGCTTTCTGAGCAGGTACCATCTCATAAAGCTGCAGTGATAAAGTTGWTGTTCCACCATAATAGATAGTTCCAAGAAGCTGCCAAAGGTTAGAGCTTAACAAGTGAAATTGCAGAGTGTTATGAGTGAATCTATGCAAATTGCTACAAAGGCTAGGGCAGCGGGGCTCTCTTCATAGCAAGAGGTGCCAGCTATACTTTGCAATGTAATCTCATCTAATCAGGCTTTATAACAAGTTCAGTTTACAGTTCCCCGGTCTAGTCAATTTATCACTGTGTGATTTCATCCAAAAAGAATCTGAAAAAACACACCCAGCATTTTTTGTGTAGTTCTCTCTCCTACTTTTTCCCCCCCTTCCAGAAGTTGCCACCATAAGTGAATACTTGCAGTGTTTCTGTTCCGTAAACTGTTTCAAGCTTAGCAGCAGGCACCCAAAAGGTTCAGTTCTCTCTCTGATCCTGTGTTTATACTGAGATAGAGGTGGATTTAACCAATGTTCCATATTTGGGGTCTACTCAAAGCTGAGTGACCTAAGGGCAATCTACTGATACTCCATCTCCTATGTCTTTAAAAAGAGACCCTTTATAGGCCTGAACAAGCCCAGAATAGCCATAATACACTCATTCCCCCCACCAAGAGAACTAGCGTGGAAACTCTGCCCCAAGCTCTGCCCTGACCAGGTATCTCCTGTAGTCAGAGAGTTTTCTCTGCCCTGTGTAGCCCAGTGACACTCACTGCCTTACCCCCACCGACAGGCAGGCTGAGGAAATAAGAAAGCGTGAGGAGAGAAATCCCATTTCCCTTTCTGTGGTTTTTGGWTAATGGCCTGAATTGCCTGAAACAACAAAAGTCTCCCCTGAGACCGCCAGGGCTCGGAGGCATCGATGAGACTATTCAGATGCATCACCATTTTAAAGGAGCCCCCTGCCTCCTCGTGAGGCCCAGTCCCCTCTCGTTCCGCGTCAGCAATTGCTTGCACTGCAGTGGATGTGCCGAACAGAGAGGGGCGGATGGGCAGCACAACTAGCCTGCTGCTGACCTGGTATTTCATGGAAATGAGCCTCATTTCTATGAGGTTATGCTAATGAATGGCATTACTAAATAAATGGTAAACTAAGAAAATTCTCTTAATGATTTAAAAAAAAAGAAAGAAAGAAAGAAAAAGAAAGAGAGAGGGGCCATTTCAGGCACCTAAAGCTGTTAATAATGACAAGAGAAGAAGGGATTTCTGGTTAATCAACATCAAGGTCAGAGTCTCATGGAATAAATTTCATATACAATGAATAACTCACACAGGGTGATGGCATGTTTAGCATCAACTCTTGGCAAAGATTTGTTTGCTTAATGACTTTTCTCTTTTCTTCAGGCCAGCCACCTTTGACTGGAGAGAGTTTGTTAAAAGAGCTAAATGTCACTGAAAATGTGCTGTTAATCCTACTCATCAACAAATGTTAACCACGAAGTGATAATAAAGAGAAAAAAGAAAAGATGTGGCTCCAATTGGGATTATGCTTGGTAAGTGCAGAGAGCCCTATGACTCTGTAGCAGGCAGCTCTCATACTGTTTCTCCAAATATATGTCACCATCCCTGATTTTGCAAAAGTGCTTTGATGTTCATTTGCAGACGGATACACTGTACTTTTCCTTTGGCTTGTACAAACAAAGAGAGGCATTTGGTTTTCTCGGCAAATACTGTCAGATGTTTTATGTGCAGCAATGAAAATTAAGTAAATCTTTGATATTGCAAGTCTTCCTCACTTGAAACAAGTTTGGCTCAGCTACTGGTGGATGTTAAGAAAAAATATATAATTTTTTTCTAGATAAAGAAGTTTACAGATGTCCATAATGTTTTGAAGATCTCAGCACTCACTGACTTTAATGATCTCAGTGGAAGCTGTTGGGAAGTGAGAGCTGGGGATATGAGCACATTAAATTGGCCTTGAGCTCTTCCCAGATTCTGACCTTTCTTGCACACATCCCTCCTTCACTCTAAATCATCTAATTGATCAACATAATTAAGTTACACTGGGAGCAACTCTTCTGGTCCTTCCCTCATTTGAAGTTTACTGCTTCTATTCAAACATGAAGAAGTACGTTAGCCCCTGAAAGCTTGCCTTCAAACACGCTAGTTCTAATGAAAGCAACAAAAATGTATATTTAAGAAAAGTTATCATTCCTCCTTCAAACCTTGCTTCCCTTGATCTGTGGTGTTCTACTTTTTTCCAAGGAAAAACACCTAGCAATCTCCTTTTTCTCTCTGTTCTTTTTAAGACCAACTAGCAACATTCTCAGGATGCCTGAAAAAATTCTGACTAAAAGTGAATTTCCCAGAAAAAGTAGCTGTGTTCATTATAAAAGATAGTTTTGAGACTTAAAAGAAGTCATTTTTGAATGGGTAGGCCTGCAGTATCATATTATGGGACTTGATTATTTTTTTTTTATTGCTACTACTAAAAGCTATGCTAGAGCAAGGCTGTGGAGGCACTGCCAGGAGTCTGGCTTCTATCACACGGGGTACTCAACAAAACAAGCAATGGCTCCTGCCTTGGTGTGAAAACAGATGAAGAGAAGACGGGTGGAAGAAAGCGTGTATCCATGACTCACACAACAAGCAAGCACAGGTGAGGAAATGCTGCAGCCTATACCTTGAAGGTGAACTACAGAGAGTGGAATGAGATGATTGTTGGTCTCTCCTGCTAGGACATATTCGGTGAGGAAAGTTGGGAGGACAGATAGAAAAATCAGGGCTTGATGAACACTGTAAGGGTCTCTGGTTCATAGGGAGCTGAGAAAAAGCTCCCAAGTGGGATTTTACCTGAATATGTCCTCCCATTTTTCTGACATTTTGAAGTACATAAATTTCCATCTCCAATGCACTAAAAGAGTTGCCTTTTTAAAAAGATTATTTTTTCAATTCCTAATGATTTTGCTGGAGAAAATTTTGTGCTTAGGAAAAGGTCTTTCTTTTTTTACATATAGGATAACTAGGTATATCAAAGACACAGATCTTTAACCTGAATTTCTTCAAAGTCTGAAGGTCATTCAGAGTTTTTCTGTATTTTTGTAACATTTATGGGAATAGGAGTGCTTTTAAGTGCTTTTCTGGCCATTTTTGTCATGTTTTCCTTTAGTGTTGAGTAACTTGGATCCTTAATATTTTGGGATCTGAAATTAATGACAAACTATAGCTACATATGTATGTTTGTACAGGCTTTCCAATATCTGTTTTATCAGGGTTAGAGTCACTTTTGAGAGACCTTTACAGACACAGTAATATTTTACTTTGCTTTTATTTTCATACTAGCTGCTACTTATTGCAGCAGGGACAAAAATGAAGCAAATGCAGTAATTTCTCTCTGGAAGAGTGCAATAGCTTCCCATATTTTGAGCTTTCAAAATATTTAGGATAAATATGTATATGGAAGCTAAGAAGCTCCAGCTTGGTCACACAGGGCTCCCTCTTTCAGAACCTCTTAGATTCTTCATTGCTCCTTGGTTTCCTACAAGTCTGTAAAATAGCTCAGGACTTTAAGTGCGGTCCACATGATTTAACAAGCTTTCCAAAATACAAATTTAAAGATATTACTTGTCATCTCATGAGAGCATAAACAGGCCTTTTTTTTTAGGAAAAAACCCTCCCTTTTGCCATTAAAATCTAAATCTAGTACAGATTTCATTTAGGTGCCTTTAGTTATTTGCTTCTGACCATTTCCCACTAGTGTCCAGCACAAATATAACCATAAATAACACCATTTGAAATTAACTGTATCTAAGACTCAAACACCACCACCCTGAAAGCCTTTGACTTGCACAATTTACAGCAACAATAACTCAACTTGTTACGAATATTACAGCTGAGAGCTCTGCTCTTTGCACAGGTTCCCCAAGCAAATACAGAGTCCAATGTGTAATCTCTGTCCTCCTGTTCTGAAGTGCTTATGCACTTGCTCCTGTCTCACTAAGCAGTAGTTGACAGCCACAGCCTACTGGAGTCATCATGCTGCTCACAGATAAAGTGAGCTTTGTGAGCGCTTGGGATAGAAACAGAGAAAGTCTCGCAGAAACAGGATCTAAGTAAAATGATTCATCACTTTTCCCTATCCTCTTCATAATAATGCCAAACTGCACCACCTTTGGTAATAAATGCACAATTCCTTTCCTGAATTTTGAAAGCCTTCAATAAATTATATGTGTATACAAAGACATAAAAATAAGTTGATCTACTACTCCAGTGGGCTAAGAGAAAAGAAAAAGAAGGACAGATAGGATTATTTCTACTTTGAAGTTCTTAGGAAATGCTCAATTACTCAATGAGATGGAAGCAATCTGAATAGCTCCACAGAAATACAGATGCACTCAAGATCTGGAATGAGAACCAATTGGGTTTTGCAGTTCCTACTCCTACAAATGCTCACTCTGAGGAAAAATAGAATCCCAATTTTTAAGAAGCTCAGTTTCACACTTTTGGTAAAGATACTAGATTTTATTTACATAGGATAGACACTATCCCTCAGCACACCAGTAAAAATAAACAGTTACGACATTGTCAACTGTGAAAGTAAATCCAGGCATTATTAACAGCAGTAGCCTTCATCTGAAATGATGAACGGTAAAGAAAAAGCATATTAGGAGACCCCTGACATAAGGCTATACAGATTCCATTTCAAAATTTGTATCATTTTCAGTAGTTTTGTATGTTCTAAGATAGATACTTATAACTTCACCATTCAAAAAACAGTTCAGCTCTTGAAAATATAACTCATCTCACTCATCTCTACTGTATAATCTCATCTTCTCTCATTTAGTAAGACTGTACATATACACACATACACACACATTTAAACACACTTATGCATGTGAGTGCACACTCACCCATATTGTTTTACATTTAAATATATATTGCTTTTAAATTTTTAATGTAGATATGACTGAGAGGATCTGCAACAGTAGAGAAATTAGATTGTGAAGTCAAGTGAAAAAGCCAGAAAATACAAAAATATTAAAATAGCATTTCCTATTCAAGGGGCCAGAGTTTGATTTTATCTTTTGCAGTATAAACTCCGAGCATCTCTACTGAACCCAGAGAAGTTGCAGTGGTACAAAAATGGAACAGCTAGGACAGTGTGCCTCTTCTTGCTAGAAAGCAGAAGTCAAAATTTTCAAGTACAAGTGGCTCTCCTTTCAGTGGTTTTGAGGATTTGAAGAGCTTTTGAACCTGGATGGATTGTCAGAGTTTAGTTAGTCATGAATACCATGCAAAAGATATTTAAAGTAGGCTAAGGGTTCCTCTCAGCAAGCTTGGGGTGTGTAGTTCCTGCAGAAACTTGTGGCAGCTCCAAGGTAATTAGCATTTCAGTTCAATATGGAGGTACCTATCAGAAGGGATGTTCCCCACTTTCTTCTGTAACTTTTTATTCTTTTCAACAGTTACAGAGAAGAAAAAGGACACCTGAAGTTAAGACATCAGATTAGCTGAATTTAAAATAATCCCCCCCCCCCAAACTGTTGGATATTCAAAGGGCAGGTTCCCTTTCTCTAGGAACAAGCTTACACCCATGAAGACTGCTCATGTCTTGTCCATGTGCAGCCAGCTGCTGACCCAAAACATCCAGCTGCATTTCTGTACACATCACTAAGAAATCCAGCTGAGGGAAAGATGAAAACTTATCCTCTTCTCTTCAGCGATACGGTTAAGGACTTGATTGTATGTTGCAATTCTTTAACTAGAGCCCCCTCCACCTTAGCAAGAGCACCAAAGGAATGCTGTCTTTCCAAAACATAAACTTCCCAAACTGTCCCGTATGGACAGTGGGCTCTACCACCATGCTCTGCTCAGTAAGGATGAAGCAGATTCCTCTCCTCGTTCATCCTCCACTCTCTCACCTGATGTGGCTGCCAAAAATACTTGAGGGGGAACGACTATACTTGCACACGTGATCTGAGCTGCCAGCATACAATTATGCAAACTCAACATTTTTGTGTGTAATAATAGATTAAATTATTCCTACAGTTACTGAAAGCTACACGCAGAGAAGTCTTACAGATACTTTGCTACTCCTGCCTTTCATGCTGTTCCAATATTAGCTGAATTGCCCACAAGGCACTGTGAAAACTCAGAGAATTAGTGAGCAAATTACCATTTGATAGTAGGGAGTGGTAGTCATTATATGACAAAGCTGGGTCACTCCACAACAGAGTGAGTAATTTGCACTCCAGCCATCCACTACAGCATCASGACTCAAAGGGCTTTGCTCTGCTGCTCTCCCTACCTTCATATCATTAAATCAAACATTCTTGTAAGGTATTTAGGACCTGCTTGCCAGATTGCAAAGGTAGATGTTGTTTTTGGCTCTTCCAACAGAGCTGAGCCCTGAAGTGAAGCCAAGACCTGTAATCATTTGCCTTGGCTGAAACAAAAATAAACATACCCTGTACTGCACGCACTTCTGAGGTAATTACTGCCATTATATCACAGCCTGGAAATGAATTTTAAACCATGCAAAAAGACTGAATACAAAAAACCCATGTTAAAATAATGTTAAATGTCTGATTACAACATGCCAAAGCAAGGAGAGTCCAAGTGAAAGAAGAAACCTCTGCTCTGGCCCACCTTGTTGGGCCCAGCCACTGCAACCCACATGGTGAAGTAAAATCATCTCTTGGTAGGGGATGATCTGCAGGCTCAGTAGGAACAGTTCGGTTCCCAAGTTTGAGGTAACATTGCTTCTAGAAAAATAGACATTGTGTTCTTTTAATACTGCTTAAAGCCTATGTAGTATCATTTGCTAAATGCGTTCTATTTGATGGCTCTATTACATAATTTTTTTCTTCCTCATTCTTTAATTTTTGTTAACTCTAGCTGCCTCTTTCCACAGTTGTACATACATTTACCAGCTGAGCATCCCCCTAGTAAAACCTCATCTCATCCAGCTAACTCCCTCCAGACCTCAACAGCCTGGAAAAAGAGACCTTCATCTCCTTACGGGAAACCCAGAAAAGAGACATTATATATGGAGAGAGTGAGTGGATTCCAAGGTCCAAATCAGTCTTATTTGGCTGATTTGGAGCTTTGCTGCAGTGTCATGGCTCCTCCCCATTTTAATCTGGTTCAAACAATTCAGCTGTCTTCAGGTCAGAATTTAGGTAGCAAAATCCCCATTTACTGCACCAAGCGAAGCTGTCTAACCCTGCTGAGATGCTCAGATCTTCTAAGAGTGCGTTAGAGATGAGATGCTGGTGAGAAAAAAAAAAAATCAACATGAAAAAGCAATCGGGAAATAATTGAGAACTAAAAACTGTAAAGAAAAATGGCTGCTGAATGCTGTAAAGATGACAAGCACCAACAGCTGCTGGCTATCAAAGCGTGGAATAGTCCTGGGAGTCAGTAGGAGCTCTGGGGCCCACTAGCCCCAGGAGGGACACTTCCTGCACCATGGGCTTCAGTCCAAACCCTCTGCTGACCATATCATGCACTGGCAGCACTCACAGGATTTTGCGCCAGTCCACTCCGAGATGATGTATGGCTTTGGCTCCTCAAGTCACACTTTTATAACAATACTTTTGTACAATCTGATTTTGTAATCATTGTGCCCTTCTAGCCTTCAAAGAAAATAAGCAACCAAAAAACCTGCTCTAGGGACCAGCATGAAGTGCGGGGGAGGGGAGGGGATTTATGCTCAGATCCTGGCTGCTCTAAACACTCTGCCTGACCGCACTAGTGCGATGGTGACACTGTTCACCATATTTGACTTCGCCCTGACCTTGCTGCTGTGTTGAAGCCTTCAAAAGCTGCTGCCCCCAGCGGCTTCAAGGTCCTTTGTTAGACTTACTGCCATTGACCCAGTGACAATGACACCATGTCTGTAACTTCTGATTCAGAAAACAGTCATTCAAATAATGGATACACTGACAGCCCATTAACTACAGCAAAGATTGTTGTTGCTGCTACAGTTTGAGAGACCTATTTAAAAATAGATTAGGGTCTTGGAAAACACTCAGCTTATTCTGCTTTTTTCCCCTCTTCCCTGCAAGACAAGTTACCAAACCAAATCTGGCATTTGCTTCCTCCCTGATCTAGTTACAACTTCATTATAGCAATATTGGCCAGCAGCAAGTAACTTATTAAATAAATGCCATCTAAGTGCTTCTACCTGGCTAGTTGGCTCAGATAACAGCAAGATAGAGAAAGGGGAGGCGCTGGGATGACTCTGCTCCCTCTCTGCCATCTTCTTGCCTTAGCAGGGCTGCCCCAGCCATCCCAGCCAGCCAGCCAAGGGTGAGCAGCATCTCCCGCTGCTCACATGGGAGGGGAGCTGAAGTAGCCCTTTCAAGGCCACTACCAGCTCTTTACCAAAATCACAGAGGATATTCATTCTAATTATACAGTTTCAGTCCTGCGCACTTTGACAGATGGAGCTGAT
Organism: Apteryx rowi; assembly: GCF_003343035.1. Lineage (NCBI taxonomy): Eukaryota > Metazoa > Chordata > Aves > Apterygiformes > Apterygidae > Apteryx > Apteryx rowi. Next base: position 520,087 of record NW_020450542.1, read on the forward strand.
GCTCCTGCAAAAGGCATATGTAATTTGGAGATGAAGACCTTCTTTTGATTTCTCTTACTTTCTAAAAACAAACAACCCTGGCCCCCAAAGTTACCTTTGAGGTTTTGTCACAAAGTCCATAGCAGCATCCACAGAGACGACCTGCCCATGGAAGGAGCAGGACTGTACACGGCTCAGCATGGACAGCTGGACACTTACAGAGTGTCACCCCAGAGGTTGTGCTGACTTGGTGACACATCCTGGGGTCAAAAGCCCTTCCTGCATACCTGTTCTTTGGCAAAGCTTCAGTGCGCTGTTCTGCCCTCTGGACATGAACATAGATATTTCTTTTATTCACTGAAAGCTTCAGTTTTGGGAACAAACCAAAGCAAAACTTCTGAATGTTCCACCCTCAGGTGCTTATAACAAACCAGGCTAACCAATACCACGGTACTACAGGCTATCCAAGTATGGCCTGTTTTCCATATCACTTCTTGATATGGTTCCGATGTAATGTATAAAATAGCTAAAGATTTAATGAACAAGGAAATGGTTGACTAGGAGGTTTGTCCACTGAACACCAGAGACTCAGTACCTGCTCCAGTGATCATTTACTATGCAAATAAAGCCAGTATTTTTTAGGGGAAGCTACCCCCAACAGAACTACTGAACATATGTTGCAGCATGTATGACTGTTTCTGGTAATGCCACTGAGGTGGCCAGGTTCATCTAGCCCAAGTTAGGGTTTTTATTTGGAGTTTGAGGGATTAGCTTTACAAAGGGATTTGAAAGAAAATAGCAATAGTACCTGAGTATCTGACCCAGGCATAAGTATCTTCTTGGGTTTTTTTTTTGTTCTTTTTACTATTGCAAGGTAAAGTTAGCATTGCCCTTTTACCATCTGAATTGTGGCATGGCTGTTGTAATTAGCAAGAAAAGAATGAGATAAATGCTCAAAGTCCATGAAACACAAACTACAAAAAATTCAGGCCCTTCCCAGGGTGGGGGGTTCAGAACATGCATGTGCATGGTCAATTAGCATGCTGTCTCTCTCATTTCAACCTGTCTCGTCTTGGTTTCTCTTAATTATTCATTTCTCCATCCAAGACCAGCCTTAGCCATATACACTCATCTAAAGGAGGGCACTTGCAGCCATTGAGAAGCTGTTCTCGGATCAGTCAGATCTGAAATCTATCGAATCTGTGATCCATTATCAGCCCTCCCCCTTTTCTTTGCTCCAAGACTTCAAAAGTACAGTTAAAAAAACTCCAGGGTTTTTGTATTTCAGAAGGCTCATTTGAGATGGTCTTGTATTAACTTTGATGTATGTCCCCCTTTAATGATGTAATACTGAACGTCCATTTCCTGCCCTGGGAATTTTGCAGAGATAGCTGTATTATTATAAGAATGTTTACTTGCCATCTAACCTCACTTTAAACCAAACGTACAGTGAGTTTTTCCCCCTACAAAGAGAAATTGTTAAACAACCTTTTCCACAGGCCTATAATCAACCCTTTAAATCAAACTTGAATAACAGACTTTCATTTATCAATTGATCCACTGTTTTTTTTTTCTCACTTCTTTGGGTGCAGCAGATAAAAGACCCGGCTGTACTATCACAGCCCATTGCTTTGTAACCAAACTCTGCATGAGAGAAACATTCCTCTCTTTTTTTTTTGCGATGGGGAGAGAGGGGAGAGAAGGAGAGAGAGAGTTAAGTTTGTTTCCTCAAATTTTCCTCCTTCGCTTCAGCTTTTTTTGTTGTTGCTGTTTTGCTTTGTGCTGAGGCTTTGGAAGGAGGGTAATGGTGGTGGTTGTTCTTCCTATAAAATCCTCGAAAGTCATTGTGTAGGCAGGTCAAAGAGAAACCAAATTAAAAACTAACAACTTGAATTTCAGCGGTCAAAGCTAATGTTGACTAAGAACCAAAAAGAAGGGGGAGGGGGAAAGAAAAAAAGTGGCCCTATGGAAAGCAAGGGCCAGCTGAGAGAACTGGAGGACGGCAGGCTCTGAAGGGGCAAAGCTGCTCCTTTTGATGTGGGAGGTCTGCAAGTAACCTACTGGGACACTCCCTGGGCTATCTCATTAACCATGTCACCAAAGCCCCCCAAGGTCCAGAGAATCATAACATTATCTCTGACATTACCACACAGATACAAGGTTCCTTAGGCAGTCTATAAACATGCCTGTACTAACCAATTCATCGTGGCTTGACACCCCTGCAAGGGCTGGATGCCCTTTAGTGAGCCGCATGAATTGCCCCAGTCATTCATCAAAGTTTCTCAGAGTGCATTTCACACAGCATTAAATTTAATTAAAGCAACATTGACTGCATTGTAATCCTCTGGAGGCTCTTTGTCAGAAGGAGCTGGAACACTTTCTACCTAAATATCTATTGTCTAGGTGTGATTTTTTTTCTTCTGTTGTCTGAACTCAAATGATTTGCTGCCTCTCCCTGCTTTTTATTTTAAAAAACTCATATGCCATGAAAGAGTTCTGCACAGTGCAATATGAAGAGGAATCCCAGCCTAACAAACAGCAGTTCAGCTCTATGCACTTGTCTTTGAAGGCTGGAGAATATAGAAAATAGTTTAAAAGCTAACAAGCAAAAAAACCCTTGGTACACAAAAGATTAGTGCCAAAAAGGAAATGTGTGGTAAAGGCTACTTGTCTATTTGTAAGTGAACATCCTAGTGGGTCTTTCTGCTATGGTGTCTCAGCCACGGGCTGGTAACAATTCTCATCGGTGCTGTGAGGAATGGTGGCTCCAGGTTTGCCAGGGCTGAGGTCCAGGACTCGCAGTTGTACCAGAGCCCCAAGTGAATGCAGGGCTCCCACAGTTCAGAATTACTTTGGTGGAGAGAGGCCAGGTAGAAGCAGTCCTAGAGAGAGTGGGTCTCTCTTTTATTAGATTTGTTAATCCACACCAGAATGAAGAGAGTGCAGCATACTGGCCCCATCCTTTTCATTTACCTTGTATATTGCTGACTTCTCCTAGCTCAGCATCAAACACAAAAGACAGAAGCGTTCACTCCATCCTACTAGCTGCCTCTGTGAAGGTCCTTTCTGCCAGCCACAAGCAGTCTAGAAGTCCTACTGTTCTGCTTCATTGGGAGATTTGCCTGGGAGAAGACATGAAATAACAGGCCACACAATTTTCAAAAAGATAATCCTAACACATTGCAGCGACAGGTTTGAAAACTGTGCAATGGAAGTACCGTTTTGCACCAGATGGAGATGGCCATTGTGCCCACTTTTTCTCCTCTTGACCACAAGCAGCTTTTGAGAGCCATTTCTTTGTATGCAGTAGACAACAGAGTTCGATCACATCTCTTTCAAGAACAGCTATGCAGTCCAAAACCCCCAAAGTCCTTCACCGTTGGAAAGGTGAATTGCGGAAGAGACAAAGAAAATCTGCCTGCCTTTTAAAATAAACACAGTCCTACGTTACCCAGAATAAGTTTTTGTGGTTAAGCTACTGAAATTGCTACCCTTTCATCTCCTTCCTCATAAACAGCTGACTTTGTTGCTGTTGTGGTGATGGTGCGTTTTGTTTTTCCTGTTACCAAATAAATTCAGATGACAGAGGCAAGTTCTCAACCTGTCTTCAAGAAATATGGTAACAATAGCATCCTTCTTGCTTTATTCTTACATGTAATGCCTCCAAAAGTCAAATCTGTTATTACTATTCCAGTGGTTTGGGAGTTTCAGTTCTTCCCATTTCTTTGCGGTTTTAATAAGGAGCACAGAATAGAAGGAGCGCTCACATTGCCATCATTCACAGTTATCAGTAGAGGAGAAAAAAAAACAAGTCAAGTAGAGTTTTGTATTTCTCCAAATAAAAGCGACTAAGAAATTCTGCCCAGAATGGGACCTGCTTAGGCCTTGAGGTTTCAAAGAACCTGACAGGGGGGTCTTGGGAGAGATTTTGTGTTATGCTCCGCCAAGATCAATGTTATTGTTTATCTCAGTGGAGTATTTATTTCCAGTTCTCAGTACTTCTCATAGCTCCTCATGTGAGAGCCTCTGCTGCCATGCCGTCATGGAAATCATTGTATAAAATAACAGGAGGTGCTGAATAGTCAGATGATTTTCTTCACAAGATGCTCCCATCTATCACAGATGCATAAACTGCTGCATACCATAATCCAGCTATATCATAATCTATCTCAGCATTTAGCTTAGCATTTTATACTTAGCAGGACTAAGATTTAAGAGAAAGACTGGAAAGAGAACAGCAAAGCATTGTGCAGGTACTGAGACAGCCTCGTGGCACAGTATCTCCTTTTTCATCTTTTGCCTAGGTAAAAGTCTGTATGCAGCTAAGCAGAAGTAATGCTAATCCAAAAGCAAATTTGCTATTTCAAAGCTGTGGGCAAAAAGCTTATATTTAAAAACCTTCAGCTGATTAGTACTGAAAATACTCTCCAGAAGTTATGGAGAACATAGTAAACTAGCAGCTGTGGAAGAAATGGCCTCCAATCTCTTTCTCCAGGTAACTCTTCTAATAGTGAGAGGAATGAGTACAGCTTGTATAGACATATCTAAATTAATTCAGTCAACAAAATGTCACTGGAATACGGACCCTTCCTTTCTCATACCCATACATACTCATTAACTGATAAGAGAATCTTATTAATGCTGCATACTACCATCTAAATTCGCCACAAAAATGTTTTTCAAAGTTAGCATCATTGCTTTAGAAAAAGGTGCAGATGAAGAAAAAGAAATAGTCTTTATTTTCATTTTGTTCACAGAAATTTTGCTTTGTGCAATTTTAGTTTGACCGAGCTAAATATGGAGCTGAAATAAAGGCACRAGTTCTCTAAATCTCACAGACACAGAGGCCCATCCAATAGCTGTTAATACTGCCCTGGGACTCTGCCATCTGTGGAGTGCCAGAGTCATTATGCATGGAACGCTGATTTTACTACTGTAATCATGCACATTTTCGCACCACCCATCACAACCTTGATGGTAAAACTTGTGCATAACATTATACTTTAGATGACCTCCTGCTGCTTTAGAAAGAAAAACTCTTAACTTTACTCTATTCTCCCTTGGTATTTACTTCAGTCTCCTTTTCAAGCTTCTGAAACACACAATAAGCTTTTGATTATCAGGGTTTTAAGTGCTCCACTGGACACCCAGTGTGTATTTATGAATGGAATTAATAAAGAAGCAATCTGACTCCATCAAGGGAGCATTTGCAGCTACTCTTAAGTGTCACTGAGTGACACAAGTGGCAATTGAAAAGAGCTAGAGTTTTCTGGCCTTTATTTTTTTTACATTTATTTAGTCACACCCAGTAAAAGTCATAGAAATTCATGTTTGCCATTTCAGGGTCTCTGTATAGCCAATTTATTTCCTCAGCCAAAAACAAATTGAGACCATACACACAAACAATCCAAAAGATAAAGCTACTTGCCTTGCTATAGAATGCCAATAACACTCTTACTATTTAAAACAAACTGTTTTGGTTGAGGTTTCTTTTTTTCTTTTCATTTTTCAAGCCATATTTTCACTCTTTTATTGTGATTCTCTGTGAATTTGCACAGAAATAATACCCAAAACTCAGACTGCAGGACCATTTTTGATATAGGATGAGCTCAGATGGGTTGTCCCAACAAGAGAAAGGAAGAAAGAGGGTGTAAGAGGGTGTAAGAGTGCGTGTGTGTGTGTGTGTGTGTGTGAGAGAGAGAGAGTGTGGAATATAAGCCTTGACAATACACTTAAGCGTGCCCTTAAGCATACATGGAAGCTTCCTTTGCCATCAATGGGTGTACTTAGCTTAACAGAGCTTTTAGGTAGGTGCATAAGACTTTAATGGGATAAGTTTCTTTGTAAGATACTGCCTATAGTCCTAAAGATAGTAGCCTGACCCCTCCGCAGAGAGAAGTTTTTTGATGCACCAGAAATCAGGAAAAAAAGGAGAAACAAAGGGAGTTTAAGGGAGTTTCAGAGATAGCAGGGACCATCCACTAGTTCAAATCTATCTAGAAAAGAGAAGTGTTGGAAAGAAAGATTCCCCAAACTAGATGAGAAAAAATATGTAAACRTTCCACAGAGACACTGCAATACTTGCATTATGCTTGTACTTAAGCTCTCTGCACAGGGATGCATATTTTTCCCAGTGTGCTCCATTGCTGACATTTTTAATAAGAACAACCTCTCCAATCACCTCCCCTGCTCTTTTTCAGAAAGCATGCAGTTCCAAAGGCTCCTCCTTACAGTGAAATGCATCTGGTGTTCAGTACAATCCAATCATCTCCAGTGCATCTCTTCCCTTGGCCACTGTCTTTAAAATAAGCCTATACATGAAAAAGCAGGGAGACAGTAAAACCGTTGTGTTCTAAAAACAAAACACCACAATCTCACCCCAAAGGGGACTCCAATGAGCAACCGTGGTACAATTCTAAAACTGGGGAAATACTCGGCTGAAATATTCCCACTGCCCCTGCTCCTGACAGCTCTCTGAACCCAGCAGCTGCTGTAGGACTTGGGGGTCTGGACTAGTTACAGCTACGGCACAACTTGTCGACTAAGAATGTTCTCCTTGAGCACACAGTGGAACGCAAAGCAGGGAAGGAATGGCAGCATTTCTGCTGTAGTTCCCTTAAGTTCAAACTTTTGCAAATTTTAGCCAAAATTAACTTCTTGCTTAGCGTATACCTGTACACTGGATGTAGAATGCGATGCGTTTTGGTCTGCAGCACCTAGTGGGACAACCTCCATGAAAATAAGGACACATTTTATTATATCTGTCAGTGTAAAGACACCTACATCTTTTGAGGCATCCAGGTCTGAAAATCTAATGTTTCTTGTCAGTAACTTCAGTACAATGGTTGCAGAATAACTGTCTCTCAAGAAACATGGCCCAAATATATGATGATTTTTCTGTGGGAAAGGCTGATAAAACCGTGGTGTATCTTTCACCACTGTATTCAAACAGAGGAGAAAGCTATTCCATACAAGAACAAGTTCAAGCCTCTCCTTACTTTTTCACCTAAGGAAGTCCCTCTCAATTTGCTAAGCATATCTTGACTGAAAAAAATGATGCATGTCCAGCCAGGCCAACCTTTGTATCAAAACCAAGATAACRTTAGATGCTGTCCCTGACAAATGCCCATGCTGTACAGCCACAGCAGCACTGCTACCTCCTGGCTCATTGTAAATGCCCAGACTAGGCAAACAGGAAGACGGATGGTTATTCACGCCAATTTGGGCCACCACGATGGGAAAGGTGCAGAGGGAAAACATTATGGCCAGAATTCCTTTGAAACAACCTGACAGTTGATAGATGAGCATCCATAAAACGACAAAAGGCTCCCTGTGTTAAGCCCCTTGCTACCAACGTCTTCTCCCTGGGAAACTAATTACCCTGTACTGTCAGTGAAAATATTATTTTTCCGGTAATTATTTTCCCTTTTCAATGACAAAGGGACCATGAAAAGTCCCCCCACCTCCCATTTTTGTCAAAATTTTTGAGTTAAAAACATCACTCAATGCTGTACACGTGATTTTAGCTAACAGAAAAGGGGAGCATGTTTTTGTGATGCTGATTTCCATTTGTGGGTTTTGCTGTGTGTACAGGGAAGGGCAGTGGAGATAGCAGAGTTTCTCTCCAGGCTGCCACAGCAGTAGATAGACAGCAATAACAGTGGTGGGATGGAAGTTGATGGATGCAAAGGGATATCTATCAAAATGTATTTATACAAAGAGTTGGGCGGTGAAGTCTTTTTCCTCACTGAAGTGTTGGGTCCAATACCCATTTGTTTAAAGTTACACCATAAATTAGTCTTTACAATGTGCATGTGTATGCATGTGTGAAAAAGCAGAGAAGGTCCTAATCCAACTCTCAAATTTAGCTAATCCCAAATTTTTGGAAGCTCAAGGTCCAAATCCATGCCAAGGTTTGAATTGCTAAGTGGCTTCTAGGTATGATCTGACATATATGCTGTAAGATTTGGAGTGCTTGAAATCTGAATTTGGCTCCAAAAAGTCTTTTTTAGGAGAGAAGGAATCAAATTAAGCTTCTGCTTTTTTATTAGTTCAAGCCACATCTCTCATAGTCTACAAAGCCATGGAAATAACGCTAAGCAAATTACAAAATTAAATCCTTGGAGTATTTTAATGTTCATTAGTGCTAGAAGAAGAAAAAGTTCTTGTATCATGGAAAAAAACAAGAGTAATTGGATTACTCATAACTGCCTAACCAAAGTTTTATATCACCCAGTGATCTTGAGGTTATCACTAGAAAAACAGGTTAATACAATAATCCAAGATTTAGATGTGAAGACATATGGTCAAAAGTTTCCTAATCTGAAACCAAGGTCCAGAAGACTTTAGCTCTCCTGAGCAAAACATATGAAGGGGAAATAACGTGTCCCTCAGTAGGGTGTGAAAGGGATTACACTCACAAGCACAACCCCACATTCAGGATGACTAATTTCTAAATCAGACAAGATGTAATGCACTGGATCAGTATGTGTGCTCTCCAGACCTGAGGTGTGCTACTGCCTGTGCTTCGAGCCCTGGCTTCACTCCCCTGCAAGGCTGCCACATGAGCCACTGCTGCTGCACCCAACCCTCAGGATGGAGGAGCAGGTAGCACCAGCCAACCCAGGTGGTGGAAGAACCCAAGGAGGCAGAGCTTCTGCAGAGAAGTAGCATCTTTCTGTAGTCTCACTGATCCAGTTACTGTGGCCGCAAGGATCCAAGAATACATAATAAAGTGCATTGCTGGGGCTAATAACTGATACTCTCACTCTGCAAGCCTTGCTTGGAGAGAGAGCTGCACATGCACTGAGGGCTGTTTGAAGAGTCATGCTTATTTGCCACTGGCAATCAAATTACAAATGTCAGCAAGCAGCTCTGGATGGTTAGAAACCGTCAAAGTCGGGGGAGCCTTCTGGTGACCAAGTTCAAATTCAAAGTCTAGTTCTCTCAAACAGCATGGCTGAAGCTTTCATGTTGCCAGTACAATGTGACAGTCTGGAATCTCCCCCTTGCATTTCACGTTCAGGTTGTTGTCAGCTTCCCCTGGGTAACATTGTAATCTCTAGTAAATATTTTCACACGATCTACTGGAGACAAAAGCCTCTGTTTTGCTGTATAATTTCTTCTATATTGCAGAGCATGTTGAAAAATCACCTTTGTTACAACCTCTGAGGAAGAGCTTCAATTCTTGTTAGAGAGCTTTATTCAGTGGGGAACAAAAAGAAAGAGAAAGAAAAGAGCTTCTCTATAGTTTCGTGCTGGGCCCATCTTTGTGTCAGTCAGGATGCAAAATAACTAAAACAGTAAATGCCAGACAACTGTGCACCATCACACTAAGCAGGTAAAACAAGCAGCTCAGATATTCTTTGGAAAGACTTATTTTCATTGGAGGAAAAGTCTTCCGCTCGGGCTTCTTATGAAATGCTAACGCTAAAGTGTAAGGATTTACTCTTAAGCTATATTGGCTATGTAGAAGCTAAAAAAATGTCCAAGGACATATTTTCTTTCCCATGTATGACACCCATTTTTTCTTCCCATGCATAAGCTGCTGGTGGTTTTCATTTCAGGATTTGACTGAAGAAGAAAACTCTGATTTGAAACACCTCACCCATAAATGTAAATTTGGAAAAGACACAGGTTACTCATGTAAATGCAATATAATATCTGTAAAAACATCCATCCCAGGAAAGAGAAGCTGTCTAAACTGTCAAATCAAAAAGCAATCACTTAAGACTAATTTGTTCTTCTCAAGTGACAGCTTCTGCTTGTGAGGAACCCCAGAAGCTTTCTAACCCCTTTTTATAGCCCTGATCACTGAGCCTTCAGATCTTTATGTGGCAATCCTTTCTTCACCTGATTATTTGGGAAACGTTCTTGATCTGACAGCACTAGTTTTGCTTCAAGAAACTGGGAAGAGCCAGTAGAGGAGCATTGTCAATAGGCAGTTTAATATAAATGAAATATTGCATGGACTTTGCTCCATTAAGAACAAAACAGCCCCCAGACACATAACTGCAATGCAAAGAGCAGATTCGGTTCTCTGCTTACACCAGTGTCAGCCAAGAGCCTACGGTGAAGCCAGTGAGTCAGACAACTGCAGAACTGGTCTGGAGCCGTCTTACTCCTTTCAGATGGTGAAGCAAACCTACAAAGCCTGAAAGACTCATTAATGTTCTGAAGAGAGGTTTGGCTTTCCCTAAAATTAGCATGGCCCTGATTAGATATGGCATTTATTAAAAAGGGGTACAGATTATTCAAACCTATGTGCAGTAAAGGTTTTCAGTCTCACGAAGCTCTTTATCTGCTGGAACAAGAAGAGTTATTCAACTGAAAAGGAAAGAATGAATAATCTTCATATACTTTATATGCTCAAGGGGAGAAATTTGGAAACTCAGCTCTGAACCACAGCCAGGTAAATAATTTAAAATATTTCCAACAATTATTCATATGAGCTTAAATTAAAAAAAGATATTGCAGCCATACTCATATTCTTTTCAGTTTATTTCAACAAAAAGCCATTCAGAGTTGGTTTTACACCTTCTCTCATAAATGAAAGATTAACTTAAAATGTATTTTCACTGAGAATCTGAGTGTGAAACTGAATTTTAAGGCTTAAGTTCCTCTATTTACAAAAGAGGGACAGTATCAGTAAAAGGAAGGTCAGATTGCATAGATTTTAAGTATAAGATATTATTTTGCATTTCACCTCTGCTAAAGCCAGACAATATTTTACTCTCAGTTTTGGTCAAATTTTTCACTTCTGCAGTATAAGCATTTCACACACTACTTAAAGTTTCCATAACCTTCAAAGGAAAATCAATGGAGACTTCTTTCCTGCAATGTAGACTGTAACAAAAGCGCCCTGGTTGTTTGCTACTGCAGTGGAAGCACTACCAATTGCTATCTGCAAGCCATTTGGTATAACTGGCATTAATACCAGTTGAAGGAAAACAACAGACAGCTCTGTAACAAGCCATGTTGTATTTCTTTTAAGCAGTGACCTACTTAAATCACATAGAACTCTTCCAGTTTAACATGATACTGTTTTAGTCTTTCATATCAATGCGAATAAATCAAAAGAAAGGCCAGTGAATGAACACTGATAACATTCTACATATGGTTTTGTTTATGATATTGTTACCTGGGGATGAAAATGTCTTCAAAATACAGATAAGCTGATCTTAGACCATTTTTTTACCACACCTACAAACATTGCAGGGTCCATAGTAGAAAACACTACACCAATTTTGGTGATGACAGGTGAATACTGCCAGCATTACCTGCAACTAGTAGAGCCATGCCCAAGGGTCCCAGTAAAAGAGTCTAGGTTCCAACATTAAGTTAAACAATAAAGTTTTTACCTACTTCTCATATATGCCAAATCCATTTTTTACCCACTTTTGAATGAATCATCACAGGATTGGCCTTACCAGTTATTATAGCAAAGCTCTTTAAGGAGTGAGATACACTCACCATGAGCATGATCCAATGTTTAAGGCTAGCTGTTTAATAGCAATGGCTCACATCACAAATGGGTACATTTTTGCAAAAAAAGTTGCAATTTGTTTCTTTTTCATCAGAAGATCTAGACTATTCTAAGTAGAATCCATGTTTTCACCAAATTTATTTCAAATTTTACAGCTATATAGATCCCAGTGACCAAAGGAAAAAAAAAAAGAAAGATAAAATTCCAACTTGTTTTTTTTTTTTCTATCATGAAAAAAAGCTCAGAAATCATATTATTCATGAAAATGCAATGGGAAATGAAAATGGAAGGATTAATTTACCAGACTGGAAATTTAACAACTGGGCAGTATAGTTCTGTGATAGGTCATGATCTCAAGAAAATCAGCAAATTAACTTACTTGGCAAAATACCAAAGAAAATAACTTCAATCCTTTGGAACTTGCTAATCCGATCTATAATAACAAGGCCAAAACCCCCATACAAGGTTTCCACAAATCTAACTACATGGACGATTATCCTAGCACAACAGGGAATAACAAAAGGCTGATCCACAGCCCAGCAAAGCTAAATGTTTAAATATGCCTTCAATACACGTCTGGGAGATGRGATCTATTCCAAGAAAAAGTGACCCTCTCTTGGAGGAAAAAAAAGAAAAAGAAAAAGGAATCTCCAAGCCTTGGCAGTAGTTACACATTTATTTCTGAAAGGTGCCACAGCAAGGTTTGAAAACTCTTTGAAACCATTTTAAATAGCATCTGTGACCTTCTCAGTATTCTTTGTACAATAAATAAAGCAGATAGGACTTTGTTAACCAAATCCTTAGGAAAAATCTCCATTCTAAACCAAAAAAATCAAAAACAACTTCAGCATCAGATTATGGAAAGTTTGTCAAACAGTATTTGAAACATTAGTCAAGTTTAGATCTTGAACTTACCTACCTTGAATGACAAGCAATGGGATGATGCTGTGTTACAGTTTAGAGAGAGTAAGTGACGCCACGTAGTATATTTAAAGTGACTGGGCTGACTTTGTTGTGCTGCTAAGCAATGGTGTGTATGCGTAACTCTGCTGACTATGCAAACTGAATAAACGGTTACTAGTGAAAAAAAGGGATTTAGGATCTGACAAACGATAGATCGAAACCTCGTGACAATCCCAGGGAAGATTTTAACACTCATCCTTTTCATATGATCTCAGCTTAATTCTGAAGACTTTACTCAGCCCTTGGGTATATAAACAGTCCTATTCTATAACACTACTGCAAGAGAGAGCCAGACCGCCGGCCCTTAGAATGTGACGTTTCAGAAATCAGAACAAACAGAAGAGGCATGGACAAAATGATTTTGAAGTGGTCATGAAGAAGCTTTTTCTAAACTCTTCGCTATTGTAAAATCCACAAAGGAAACAGCAGAGTTTACAGCATTTGTGCAAGGGATACTTCTGCGCTCATAACTGCTCTAATCCCCACAGAGAAACAGAGATTGTATTACAAAGGGCAATGAACTACTGTAGTAACTGCTGTTTCAGACTCCACAGAGAAGCCAGAGTGCATAATGTTGATGAACTGGTGCCCTCAGAATGTCATACTCTTAATTCCAATATTATTTAGGAAATGTTAATTGTTTCCAAATGGTAGAAATCTCCTTTTCAATGGAAATCATTTTGTCTCAGCAACTACCGAAGAAGACCTTAACTGTGTAGTCTCTAGCCTCTGCTCCATAAAACAAATCTCATGCATTTTAAACACTTTTATTTTTTTGGAAAATATATTTGAAGATCAGTTTTCTCTTTCTTTACTTGCCATAGCCCAAGCAGAAGATTTCATAATCTGCTGCTGCTGCAGTAAAGGACATCACAACCACCCAAAACAGTGAGGACTATAGATTTAGTTGTTCCTGATGTCATTGCCTCTTAGGAGACAAAAGTGGGAACCTGAAGGCAAGTCCTAGTAGGTAGGTAAGGAAGGTGATTCTGGTTTTCAAACACAATTTGCTTAATGGAGAAATGGAAACATTTCATTATTCATGCATGATACAATTTGTTTGCCTTTCTTCCTTAATGGCACATTCTCCAAAGATAGCTCAGCTTTTATTTAAGAATAACCCATGTTCTGTCTCCTGCAGTAGCCAACAGCAGATGCCAATGGAAGGATAAGAGCAGGATGAACACTCAAATGTTGCTTTTCAGAACCAGAGTCCTAGTCTATTTAATCACTCTTCATACAGAAGCGGTTCCATATCATCCTTTATAGTCTTCTCTCTTCCTTACCTATTCTAATATATCCTTTCTGAGATGAGGAGCCAGTATCACACAGAGTATTCAAGGCACATGCACATGGTTGTAAGCGTAGATTTATTCATAATGATTTGCATTTCTCTTCTATTCCTTTGCTAGTAATTCCTAAAATTTTATTTGCTTTTTGACCACTACCAAGTATTAAGTTAATGACTGACAGAACTGCTATAACTCCAGGGTCACTTTCCGGATAATAGGTAGTTCAGAACTTACCACTGCATACATAAACAGTTTACATGCAACCTCCACAAAGAAGCTACTATGCTGAACAGGGTTTTTTTGTGGTCTGTGAAACTCCATTTAGTTTTGCACAGAGATCTGAATCTAACAGGCACAGCTTAGTGCTGTACATTTTATATATTGTGACACTACCTACTGTCTTACTACAAACTAAAGTGAACTGCCTAAGAAGGATCTGTATTTTTATTTCTTTACACAACTGAATGACACTTTTACCATTAAGATATGGCTTGGGCCAGACGACGAAAAGTCTTTACTAGGGATCAAACATATGCCTTTAAAAAATGTTACAGGGAGTGAATCGTCTCAGAAGATGAGCAACAAAAATGATAGGTGTGCAATCTGGTCTGGCATAATATTAGTAGATAATCTTTACCTCATCATGTTCACTGCTGATATAAAGCAGATATGTTTGGGCCTAAATATTCTGATCTTAACTAAAACAAATAGTTTCAAATACAAATGGCTTTTTCGATATCTTGATTTTTTGCAACGGGAAAAGAATAGCCTTTTAAATCAAACTGCATTTTCTTCTAATAAAATTTTTAATTTTAGTTTGCTTTCCTGCCTCTTGCCTTTTTCTCCCATCGTTTTTCTCTCCCCAAACCATTGTTTTCTTTATTTGCCCTTTCCTTTTCTCTAACATTTCTGAGACATGAGAAATCTTAAAAAGCTGAAGAATAGGAAAAATGAAGAATAACCAGCTTCTCCCAGAAAAAATAGGTCAAACCCATCTTCCCATTAGCCCTTTCATAACAACCAGTGATAACCAAAAAATGTAATAAAGGCAATTAGAAGGTATGGGGGCAAAGAAACAGCAACAATTTCACTTCATTTTGAAATTTGCTACTTAAAAATATACAAATACTCAAAAATTACTCCAAACACTTTTCTGAGCAAACTCACATATATCATCAAAGATGGCAACTGAAAAATTTCAGTCAAACTCACGTATGAGTGTGTTGGTCTCGGACCACTTGCTATCTTGTGGGTGCAACCCACATTTCTATATATATAGCAGGGATAAACTGACAGCCATGTTAAACAGGGGCTAAAACTTGAGTTACTGAGCACTGAATTAGAACTATTCTTTTTTCCCCTATGGCAAGCCTTGGGGCATACTGGAAAATCCTGCTGAACAGTCAGTTGTGACAAGTACTTAAGAAACGCTAAAACAATGGGCAGTCTCTGCAGCCAAAGAACCGGGTCTAGTCACTGTTTTCAAATCAAACAGGAAAACAAAACCTGCATGAAGTACACAGTATCATGCTCTATACCTTAAGTGTCATTTAAAAATGGTTTCTTTGGT
Organism: Apteryx rowi; assembly: GCF_003343035.1. NCBI lineage: Eukaryota > Metazoa > Chordata > Aves > Apterygiformes > Apterygidae > Apteryx > Apteryx rowi. The sequence goes on from NW_020450542.1 coordinate 535,376, forward strand.
AAAATTAAGAATGCGCAGTTAACTTCCATGCTAATTACCGGCAATAATTTATATCCAGTTGAGCAGCTTCTGTTTTGACTTGCTTCTGCTGTGCCTCTACAGACTTCAGAGAGTTGCACAAGGTTTAGGGCAGTGCAGGATTTGGCCAATAGCTTGTAATCCGGACTACAGAGCCCTGTCCAAGCATAATATATTGCTGCAGTGGATTTTTTTTAGCACATGAGAATCACCAGGCAGTATGAGGTGTTTGACATGACCATCAGGAAGAGAAGTAAACACAAAATTGATGGATAATAGAATAAATCCTGGCCCTCAGTATTGTAAAAGACTTCTTCTCATGGTTTATTAATACCTGTCTCCAGTTTCCTTCTAGACTATTCATACATATCTATGCTACTCATATATATATTAAGTGGGAACAAGAGACTGGAGAAATTTGAAAGTAAGCATCTTACAGGCATTGTGGACTCCTTTTCCAGCATGCAATTTGTTGCCATCCTGGCATTTGTGCTAATTGCCCTTTGGTGCAAGCCATCAGATTTGCCAGCCTCATTGCTGACACAAGAGCATAAGGAATAAATTAACTGGAAGGCCAAAATCTAACTACTATGGATTAGATGTAATAAAAATGTCTTGCAAGCATCTGAACTGGAAGGTAAAGTCCTCAAGCCTATTAYAGGTGCCCAAAAGAAAGCTGCTTTCACCTCCGGTACCAGGGAAGGAACCATAATTTTGCATAAATCAATTCAGTTCTGCTTTAATCTGCTGACTCCTCTATTGCATCTAGCACTTAAGTGCATCCAAGCAAAACTATGGTCAATCTTAGAGATATCCAAAGATCTAAGAGGACATCTCTTAGACTTACTGCTCTTCATTCCTATAGGCTGTCTTGTTTGTAATTGCCATTTGAATCTCTTACGGGTCAAACTCAGTTAGCAAATATTGTATCATTTCCGCTGCACTGATATTAGAAGTGTAAACTTTTGTTTCTCTGTCTCTGGACATACATGAAATTCTGTCTCTTCTAATTAGTTCATAAGAATGGATATACTGCATCAGACCCCAGGTCTCATCCATTCCACAGTGGCCACTAACAAATGATTAAGGGAAGAGTATGGAGAACAGAACATATTGAACGATCTTCCCCCACACACACCCAGCCACCATCTCACAACCTGTCACTTCCTTCAATCCATTTATTTATTTATTTATTTACCTCCACAGAACCCAACTGAGATGAGTTCAATAAGGTAACTTTGCACAATCTTTTAAAAAAAGAAAAGACTTAAAAACAAAATCAAGCTATCCGATCATTTGCTTGGGTCCCTCCATATCCTGTAACATGAAAAAAGGCAAAAAGTTGTTCTCTCTTCACCTTCCTCATTCCATTCTTGAGTCTACAAAACTCTCTGACAACCCCCATTGAATAAGATAATTGATATTGCATATTCTGACTTAAGGGGAGAGGAAAAGTTGCTTTCAGCCTAACCAGTTTGCTCCCTGTGCAGTATCCACTGAGGAAGTTTGCATATTTATCTTTCTGATCATTTAAMCAGATTTGGGGTGAGGAGGGGAAGCTGGATTGAGGAGGAGGCATAGGGATTTTTTAYTGTGGTAAGAAAATAAACAGGAGAGGAAGAAGATAAGTAACAATTAAAAGAGCCGAAAAATGGAAAATCCTGCGGTATTAGACAATTCGTCTCAGGGTTGTCCGCCATCATTTTCCCTCTTCAGCCTTCCCTAGAAAAAAAAAGAAAAGGGGAATCTCAGAGTGCAAAAGAAATGCTGGTGGATGTCAAACATTTAGAGGAGAAGATCACAGGCTGCAGTGGAGATGGCAGGCCTGTGAGCAGTGCCAAGAGCAAGTGATGCATAAAATCATTAAATGTGAAGGGCTGGGCAACAGTGCCTAGACTTATCTGGAAGTTTAATCAGAGAGAAGAATTGCAAAAGAAAAGAATAGAGACGGCTGAAAGCTGCAAAGTTATGTGTTTGACCTTTTTATAACAAACTCCCCCTTCTCCCCCCAGCCAGAAAGAGAAAAAAAAGAGAAAAGAAAGAACAAAAAGGAAGCCCAGGTAATCTCAGTGCATTATTGTGGCTATTATCAAATGAGTATACACTTATTTCTCTCTGTCTCTGGCTCTCGCAGGAATGCAGATGTGGCCAGAGTACCTCACAGCTGTTTACTCAATGCAGTCTCCAATAGTGGAGACTGGCTTCCCATTTTTAGCTCACAGAAGATGCAGATAGTGTGCCAGAAATGCTTGGGCCAAGCAACACACGTGCTTGAAAATAACTAGCATCACTGAGTGGGCTCTAGGGATTGAAATTCTGCAGTACGATTGAGTGACTTCATGCCAAGCGAGCTTGTCCATTCTCTGTACAGAAGCCAAACTGCACCCTTTTCCCCCAGTCACCACGCTGACATTCACCAAGTTTTCCGTATAAATATGGGAGGTTGTCAATGGACACAGAGTATGAAAGTGGCTGCATTATCCTCCTCCTTACACCAAAAGGTGTAAGCAAGTACCTGAATGCAATCTTCCAGAGAGCCAGTACCATTTGAAAGCAAGACCTGGAGGCCCACTAGGGCCAAGCTGGACATAATATAGCACAACAGCTTGCTTGCTTTCCTCCAGACAGAGGACCCGGCCCTAAAAATTAAGGTGGCAAGTGGAGTATCCAAGTTAAAATGATCACTGTTGAGATTTGTGAGCATATTCTAAGCTGTAGCCCTAGTGCAAGTACCTCAAATACATAATTCCAGTCTAGTTTGCAGGGAATCAGCAGGCTGCAGTTAAGAGCAGTGCTTAGCATGTACTTGGTAGCCCATTTTTACTTGAAGAGAAGGCAGTGCCTCATGTGAGAAACTCCGAAAATATTCCTTAACAGTAGTGTTTTAGCCTGGTACGTCAATGTCTTTTCAAAAAGCATCTCATGGCTTTTGACAGCCTCCAAGCAGGAATGAGACCCCAACATGGACAGGCACACAGCTGTGAAGGGCAGCCTTGCAAGCGTTCGCCAAAATGAAGCACGACTGCAAAATGGGATATTGGGAGTGGGCACACCAAGAGGTCTGTTCACACTCTCACCCCTGCTTATTGTGTGGCTCCTTAAGTGACTGCTGGTTAACAAGGAGGACTGCCTGTGTAAAATAACTCCAGGAAGGGCAGTGGTGAATTACTGAGTCCTGAGAGCCATGCTATGAAAAAGCTAGCTGCTCACATAGCATTTCAGTGAATCACAAAGGGGTAGAAGAAATGAGAACACACACGTGTGTTTAGCACTCATTTCCTCAGAATCTACCCCAAGTGACACAAGCTAGTAATAACGTCATCCACAATTTCCCCTGTCGCTAACCAGAGTGGCCAGCTTTTCAAGAAAGCTTGACTTCCAAAATCTCTCCTTATTCTCCATGTAAACTGCAGGGAGCCGAGAGCTTTCAGAACTCCATTCATCTCATGAAGGTGGGTAGCATTATAGAGGTGCAGGAGAGCAGCTGACAAGTCAGAATTAAATCATCCACTGTGGGAAATCTAAATATCTGTTTAAATGCTAATACCTGTCCAGAGAGCCTGTTTCTCCAGACTCTGCTAGCTATGAATCCTACTGAGAGTGACACTGAAACAGCATGGTAACTCTCAGAATCACAGTGACTGCCACTGACACACAACGAACAGGTGAAAAGGGAAAAGTGCTTCCCCCTAACTTCAGCACTGTATTAGACAGTGAATCCAGCAATCAAATAAGAGGGCGCCCCCTACCTTGGGCACACTCGAGGAGCTTCCACAACTAAAGAGAAAAGATTCAAAGACTCTTCAAATTCTTGCAAACACAAGGAATTTTGAATTCATAAAGAGACATCTGAGTACAACACTACGTTAATGAGAGTCACAGGAGTAAAATAAGTTGGAAAACATGTCCAATTTGTATGGGAATTTGCAGTGCCATGTTCCTAATCTTCCACAATGTGTGGGGATGCATAAATTGTGAAGAGTCCCTGAAGAATTCCACAGGCTCTTTGTGAAGTGGCATTTTCACATCAATGGCCTTTAAAAGGTCTTCCATAAAAACAGCGATAGACACAAGGGGCTTAATCTCTCTTCCTTCCCCCAGCGTTTTCAAAAGCAGTTGATGACTTGATGTGGATCCTGAATATCTCAGAGGCCTGATTTTCAGTGACAGAAGAGTTAAAATTCAGAGTCTTTCAAAACTGAGAGCAAACAGCTGAGGTTTCTAGGATCAACAGTTAGGATCTGCAGATTTCTAATGAGGAGTCATACACAACAGTGCCCAAATGAACTTTAAGTTGGATATGTTGTTTTTTCACAGCATTGAATGACTATAGCACTAAATTACTTTATACTGGCCACCTAACATTTGAAAAGTGGTTGTAAAGTGGTGAAACAAAAGATGAACTGCAGCTGGTTAATGTCATCTTGAGAAGGGAACAAACAAGAAATACCAGTAATTGTATCAACTGCATTGTGAGACATTCAATAATAATATTTTCAGGATTTTACGATGCTACCTTGAAGGAAGCTCTATACGAATGCATCCTCTGAAAATGCAAAGGGGAAGTCAGAGCATTTGCTCAATTCCTTTTCTCATTTGGGGGGGGAGGGAGAGAGGGGAGAAAGGGGAATAATATCGTGTGGTCTCCCTTCACCAACAATGTTCATTTTTTTTATTCTCTTGAGGAGTAGGCAGCACACCCAGTGTGCTGGAAAGACTACACAGTGCAACGGACAGCATGAGCTGAAATTCTGATAAAAAGCATGCAACTATAATATTACAGATCTTGAGAGGAAAAAAAAAAAAAAGAGAGAGAGGAAAGGAGAATAAAGTGACTAAAAACATCATTCCTTTTCTCTTTCCTTTTTGTAGGCTACCTGTTGAGACAGTGCCCAAGTCTGGCATGACCAGCAGCCGGGTTACAGAGGGAACCCCGAAGCAGTTGTGTGTTGCTGTGACTATCCTGTCCCCCAGTCTGCCTGCACAGCCCCGCTCTGAACACACAGCGCACAGTGGGCTCTGTTTGGCCACAGCCTCTCCTTGCAGCTGTGCCGATTGCTCAGTGGGGAACATGTCTGTTCTCACAAAGAATTTAACAAATTAACTATGAACAAAGTAGCCTGGAAACGACATAGATTAACACATGCTGTGTCATGCCAAGAAGAAGCTTGTCAGCTTGTTGTTTTCACAAATATGAAAGGAAAATTCCCAGGACCCACTAAATATATGGAAATGTTTTCATGTTTAGAAAAGTTAGAAAAGAACACAATCATTGCAGAGGGGAAATGAGAAACACACAGCCTAGATAAGAGTGTATGACAAGGCTCCTAGAAAGCATCTGCAGCACAAAGAGGATTAAACATGGGGGAGAATCCATCTTCTTTGTGTTACCTCCCCTACTAAAGGAGTTGCTAAGGATGAGTTTGAAGAACGCCTTCTACACATTTTGTGTTTACAAGCACAGAAATAAAAACCCTAGAAAGCTCAAGGATGCTTTGCCTTCTCTTTACTCCTGTCCATGAAAAAGTGCCTAACTGCTGGAAGTACCCTCCTGGAAGTAACACACAAATGGGCTCCTGTACTAGCTCTCAGCATACTCTTAGCCAGTACAAATCTTCAGTGGGGTTTAGCACAGAGTAACCCAAATCTGTTAAAGGCAAACAAAAAGACTAATCCAAAACCTGCTTAGTATAATCTGGAATATAATAATTAGTAAGGCATAATATGAAAATAGCAAAATTTTAAAACATTCATTAAAAGTAATTAATAGTGGATAGCAATTGAAACAAAAACAGTATTTAAACGGGACACTGTTCAGAAAAATACACGGCTTACCACTGTTACATCTGCTACAACACAGGAGGCTGAATAAAACACATTTTCAAAGTGACAAGTCAATACCAGAGTTAATTGAATAAAAAACACAAGTTTTATAAAAGTTTTTTTTAATGGAGAACATTGTATGGCACAATCAGGTCCAGTGCTGAAATACTCTTTGTTTATGAAAGAGAAATAGAGTTCGAGGAACAGACTGGAAATTATAGGAAAATACTGAAAGCTGATTGATCTACAGACAAGTTTGATTCTGTCCAAGTTCTATAAAAACCTAATTACCTTTTCAAATGATTTTTTTTAATTCTTCAGCAAAAAAGAATATACATCTTTTTTAAAACACTTATTATAAAAGTAAAAACACTCATCAGTTCCAAAATTTTTATATTGTCAAATTCTAGCCTTTTAAATGAATATCAGCCTGAAGGGTTTTTAAAGAAAACTGTTCAGTCTGCTCTTACTCCCAATCTCAAACCTATCATAGCCTTCACTCCACTGCATCTTGACATAAGCAAACATGATGAGTTTCTCTTAGACAGGGCCTACCTTCATCTTTCTTCATATTGTACCTAGCACAGTGGACTTCACTTTACAATTGCCATTGCAGCAACATTAAGGAGACTTTGAAATAGAGCCATGGCCCCACTGTACAGCCAGTCTGGATTTGTCCAGAATAAAGCATATGTCGATCCAATCTTATGTCCATCTGCGACAAGCAATGGCCTGGGTAGATAAGAGAGACTCAATATGATGTCATACCTCATGACTTTAATAAGACTTTTGACATTTCTTTCATGTGACAATCATATCGGCAAGTTAGAGAAATGGTGTCTTGATGAAACTGCCATAAGGTGGGGCAAAGCTAGCTGGTTAGCTATAGCTATGGTGTAATTATCTGTAGCTCACTATACAGATACAAAGGGAGCTATTTTGTGCAGTTTTGCAGGGGTCTGACGTTATCTGATGCTCTCTAACAATCCAACAACTTGGATGCTGAAATTCCATTTGTAATTAAATTTGCAGATTCTATAAAGGTAAGATCGACTGTATGTTGAAGGGTCAGCATTAGAATTCAAAATAATCGTGACAAATTAGAGAAGTGGTCTGGAAAAGTAGGATGACATTCAAATAGGGTATTAGAGAGGTGGGATGCACAAATACAGAATGGGGAACAGCTAGTCAGGCATTGGGCCTTCATAAAAAAGATCTGGGATAAGGAAGAATCACTAATTGTGAGTATCATGCTGCTGCAAAAAGATCAAATGTCATACAGGCTTGTCTTAGGTTACAAGATCGCATGAAATGTTCCTTGTAATCTACATCACTCAGGTAACGCTTCCATTAGCATATAGTGTCCCATTTCAAGAACACAATGGACATGAACCAACCAGAAAGCATTCAGCRGAGAGCAACTAAGATCATGCAAAATCGAGTAAATATAACCATTAAGATTGAAGTAACTGGGTTGTTTTAAACTAAAAAAATGAAGCTGAAGGAGAGGGAAGAAGATTTTGCAAAGGGAAGAGGAATAATCTGTTCTGACAGTGACAGTTAATAGGACCAAACCCAACAGAACTGGACTGCAGCAAGAAAGCTTCAAGTCAGATATAACACAAAACTCTCTAATGGGAAATGAGAACAGATTGTCATCACTGGCAGTCCTGCAGAAGAGGCTAGACAAACATCTGTAAAGGATCTGCCTGGGGGAAGGCAATTTGAATAATCTCCAGAGGTTTGTTCCAGTCCTATTTTTCTATGATTTTATGAAACAGGTGAAAAAACAGAGAGGGGAGAGTAGAAGAAAACAAGGCAACAGCTGATGCATGTTTGAATCTATCAGTTATTTATCACAGTAGCTGCTGCACAAACATGATCTTGATTTGGGGCTTGAAAAGCACTTTAATGCACAAAATTCCAATAAGTTACAGATTATAAGAATACAAGCCCACGAGCTCATAACACAGGGGAAACGATGCAAGGTGAGACTGCAGCAGCCCTGCCCCTGGCGGTACAGCCTGGCAAGGAGAGCACAGCCAGCTCCGTCTGGAGGAGGGTGTCCCGCAGGCATCACATCATCCTCCTCAGAGCAGGCTACAGAGCTCACCTGCGACTCCCCCAGGCCAYGCAAGAACGTCCTGTTATATCCCTTCGCTGGAGAAGAAGCATTCCCCTTTTTCTCCCCCTGTGTGAAGGACTGGCCCTTGAACTTCCTCATAGTCAAGTAGCACTCAGTCCTTAAAGGTTATCTTAAAGGAGGAAAGGCAAAGGTAGGCACGGAAAGGAAAGTGAAGATCAGTATTTTAAGTTTTTTACCTAGACCTTTAAAAGTAGAATAAAAACTGCAACCTTTTTAAAAACTTTTTTGTGTTTTCATTTTTTATGTTAGTCAGTTCCTTCTTTAGAAAAAATATCAAAGATAATAGCAATAGAAGTGAAAGAGTGAAATTATAAAGGTCACTACATCAAAAGATAGATAATTGAGACAGTATTTTCAGTTACTCTGCTTAAATTCCCCTGTCTGTTTTTCTTGCTAATACCTATTTAATTTCAATGACTAATTAACTGTTTGATTAAAGGAAGTCTTTGTTAAAGATCCAGCACATTTACTCTGCAGTAGATATCTTCCACTGCCCACAAATTCTCCTGTGAACCCATAAACTGGCCTCAACAACCCTGATATTTCTTATGTGAAAAACAAACAATTAGAAAGCTTTTAAGAAACAGAACAGCATTCCCAAAAGCTGTGGCAGAGCGCAACTACCCCCCACCCCATCTCGGGCCCCACTGACCACAAATAACTGACAGCGCCCAGTGCTGACCAGGAGGAACTAGGCAACACTGGTTGCGTCTGGTGAGGCCAGAAATGGGCATGAGATCAGCAAAATGGGTATATTTTCCCCAACAGGGCATGAGGTTGGCAAAAAGGTACATCTCCACACCAAATATCGTGTGACCATGAATCAAACTCCCGTGCCCATAAATAGCACTGCAGCCTAGAGCCCCCTGAGCTCTCCTGCATGGCAGCAGGCTGCACAGCGGTGAACCTCCCCTTGAGTTGAGATGCCTCTCAAGGTTACTCTCCGGGAGTTAAGAGAACCGCTGACAAGAAACCATTGGAGAGGTAAGAAACTGAGACTTGGGCAATAACAAATGTGCAAGATTCGCTTGTTATGACTTACACTGTATTACCATCTTCAATAAATTTGCTGCAATAAACCCAGAGTTAATAATCCCCCCATCCCATGACAAAAGCCCTTTCAACTCTCTTTTAATTCAGGAAAACAAACTGCATAAGTCTAGTTTAGAAGTCTTTACAGGTCACTGTAAAAAAATAGGCTTAAAATAATAGTCCTTTGCACAAGCCACGACAACCTACCAGTTGAGTCGGGTTTCATTTAGGAAAAAAATTCAATTTTACCACCTACAAACGAAAGTATATGCCAAGAAGCAAGGCCACGTGACAGCAGAGGAGTGTGGGGTCATAAGGTACCAGGAGCATCAGGCAGAGGGAAGAGTCCTCTCCTACTAAGGCCTTAATACACTGTGCAGATGAGAGATGGGAGAGTGTGAGGAACATGTGGAGGCCCTATCCCTCCCTCCCTCCTGTTCCTGGGGAAAGGAGCTGGCACCATCCCTTGGCTCAGGTGCGTAGCCCAACTGGAGCAGCAGTGGTTGCTTCCAACCCCACTGCCTGCCTGCAGGGGGGCAGCACAGCTACACACTTCTACAGGCACAGCACCCCTATGGTTTCTGAGATCTATCATGCGGTAGATACAGTGATATCTTTTAAATAAAGCTTGTAGAATTGGAATCCTGCTGATCACATACCATTAATGTATTGATCAGACACAGACCATACAGTTATAAATCTAAAATTTGCATATCAGTGGAGTATTTACCATTTTTTCTCCAAAGATCTAGTCTTTACTAATACAAATAACCTTGAAATAAAAGGAATTGCTCACACAAGTAAAGGTTATGCCTGCGAACAGTGGCTGGAGGATTTGACGCCCATGCACAGCTCAAAAGATTCTCATCAGTAAAAAGAATATCTGGTTTTGTTTTATCACAGTATTTTATTTCAATATATGTAGGAGCAATTGTCTTCCATTGTCTAGTTTATGCAAGGTGAAAACAAATTTTTTGATGGTGATGACCTGTAGTGTTACTTTTCATTTATGAATGAAAAAGCAAAAATTACTTAGGAGTGTACTTTGTGCACATGTCCTCTGAACTTATTTCTTTGTTTTCATTATGAAAAAGGTGAACTAGAGAAAGCTCAACAGTTAAGAAAAGGTCATTTTGATGCTTTCTTTAATAATAACTCCTACTCTTGCTGCAGCTGTAGCTGAAGTGCTTTTTGTTTTAGAGGGAGGGGTGGCAACAAATTGTTACAGCTTAATCTTTTCTTGTCAAATCTAGACGATATTTTATTTCACAGAATCAGAAACAATATCTTAGAACAGTTACTAGAGGTTGAGGGCTTCCAGATTTGAAGAGAGCAGGGCAATTTCACAGGACATTTCAATCCAACTGTAGATTTGGACTATTAATGTAGAAGTTAATGAAAACAAGGCCTAAAAAATAGGAACCAGCAGTGAGTCAGCATTTTAGATATTCTTAGGTTGAATAATTTATTGTTTTCATCAGCCTGTTGCCAAAGGAAAACACACTACGGTACCCTTTAGAGAACAAATACATTTTTCTCAGAAAATGAACATCTACAGAATCCTGGTGCGGAGAAAACTAAAATGTAACCATTTGGAAAGGACAAGAAGAAAGTAAATTAAAATTTCATCAATTGGATGGTGAGTTTCATCTGACAGCTGTATCTGACATTAGGCTGTTTCCTGATGTATTTGAACTTGCCTTTTCAACTAACAGAGAAGGACATATGATGTGCTGGAGGTAAAAATCACTGGAAATACAGAACCCTTCTTTTGGCTTTTAGATTGTCCATCAATTGACAGTGACTTCTGAAAAATACTTTCATAGTTATTTTTTGATAATTTGGATAATTTTGCAAACAAGTTTCAGACAGCTTTGAAACACTATGAAAGCCTAGAAGCACAGGCACACAAAAATGCTTGTTTTCAGTTGTCCAACCCTTTACATCTCTAAGAAGGATCAGTTTAAGAAGAAGCTATGCATTAGTTGCTACTCTAGTTAAACTAACTAGCACATATTATTCATTATCATACCAAACAAAGACACCTAAAAGATTGGATTTGATCCCTTCCTATCCTGCCTACATTGAACCTCAATTAATGAAAAAAACCACTGGAGATAACTGACAGAAGAAAAGGCCACTGGCAATGAATGAAAGGACAAAGGAGACACAAAAGCAATACTGAGAAGTCGCAAAGTTATACCCTCACACCTCTTAGTATCTTGAGTCTTGCTCATAGCACTCCATGTAAAAACATTGTTCTGAAATCCAAAGCATCCTGGAAAGGTCAATAGAGAGTTCTGTATTTCTGACATTCCTTTGCATGCTGCACAAAGTAGCAACACAAGTTTCCCTATACTGCCTTGATGATGTTCTCAAACCTCCTCTAGACCAGCTTGGACCTGACCATTTCCATAGCTGTAATGTCCCACAATTTCAACTGACCTCTCCAAAGAGGTATCTAACAAGGACTCCATTAACATCAGTGAGAGTAATGGCTTTCAGAGTGAGGATGTGGGACCAAGCCCACCAAATTCATTTCACATGGATTAATTAACACTCAGGCTTGGGCACCATGGTATCTTGAGAAAGACTGTACTGCTCTTCTTTCTCTCTCTCTCTCTCTCTCTCTCTCTCTTTCTTTCTTTCTTTCAAGTGCTGCAAAATACATTAAGCTTTCTGGTGGTGTAAACTGACTTAATTTATATTAAGCAGGAATATTATCCATCTACTCCAGACGTGAATCTGGCCCACACTATCTTCCTATCTTGTAGTATTTTCATCCCTGCTGAAGTCAAAATGAAACAATATCATGGCGCATGAAGCCCTTTTTCTTTCATTCACTGGGTGCCCTAAAAACACAGGTAGATTAAGAGATGTTCTGAGCATGACTAGTGAGTTTTATTTTGCATTTGTTATATGCAAGGTGATCTTGTTTTTTGTAAGACATGTTCATCTATATATCTTTATACATGTTTTGGAATTGGATTTATTAGAACCTTCTTTTTATGGTCCAGGGAAGGCTTGAAACACAGATATAACAAGGCAGAAAAAGAAAAGGAACAAAAGAATGCTTGAAGGAATGATTAAGTGCCTCTGAATTTACACAGTGAAATATGGACAGTTTAAATGTCCCAGCTATTTGCTTCTTTTCAGCTTGTGAGCAGTTTCGAACACCCCATGGTGCACTAAGATTAATTGAGTTCTGCATGCTTTTAGCCTGCTTGGGGTACCAAGGAGAAAGAATTGCCACAGCATCTCTATTTGCCAAAGCAAAGAGAGTATCTCATTAATGTACGATTAATAGCCATTTGTGAAGTGATTAATTAGTCATTTTGACAGTAAACTTAACCAATATACACGCCTTTGCCAGGCTACAAGTCCGCTTTAAAAAAAGAAAAAAAAAAAGGAGGGGAAAGGTTCCTTCCCTGCATACCCAAACCTCCAAAAACGAGGAAAGAAAAAAAAGTCTTTGCATATTCTGGTCTTGTCCGATTTCATCTGGTGTGTCTTTAAGAACAAAATCGCTGGAATGGAAGCTCTCTAACATGATTGATGGCTTCTCCTTCTATCTGCAAGTTGAAAATTCAGAAAAAGGGTATTTTTTCATAGGCCTTGCTGCTTATTGGTACAAGAGTTATTTCCACTTTGCTGCAGAATTGATTTGCAACACTGGCATATGAGTTTGTATATTTTTCTCACCAGCCCATCATGAAGTATCACTCAGCAAGTCTTCGGTGGCATGATGGATTGTGGAAATGAGAGCCTCGCGACTTCGTTTGCCATCAAAGACTGAGATAATTGTCATTAACTTCTGCAAGTAGTGGAGCATCTGCATCCTTGCCCTGGGTGTCTGCATTTTACAAAGCATATTACACAGCAGATGTACAAAGCACATACAGCCATGCTAATTTAATTTCATCCTAACCAGGAGACCAGACATCTTTCTTCAGAGAAAGCTGTCTTACTCCTTGAGTAAAGAACTGACAGGCAGACTTCTGGGTTGCACTTCAAGTTGTTCTGATTCACCAGATGTCCTATGGTAAATTGCTTACCTTTCCTATGTCCCAATTAGTCCATCTGCAAAATGGGCACCTATTTCCCCTCCCCCTTGCCACACACACACAATGATTTTTTTTTAAATAACCCATTACAAAACCTGTGAGGCTTTTTGACAAATATTATCACTGGAACCAGTACAATGCCTCAAATACTATGACAACAACAATCACTTCATTTTTCATTTGTATTGACAGTTCTTTGTTGGTCTTATTCAGGCATCACTGATTTCAGCAGGCTTTACAGCAATGCATTTACTTAGGTAAGGATTAACTTAGAGCATGGACTTACATTCCAACAGAGTGAACAGGATCTAACACATGCCCCAAGTGAGGCTGATGCCTATGTTTTTTGCTACGTAGAGGGATGGATTGTTTAATGTGAAGGCTAACTGCTTCAGAACAAGCAACCATCTTTTTTATAGATCTCAGAAGAGTCTGAATCACTTGTGGGGATTAGAAAATAAAACTTTATACCTGCCATCTTTAAAAGAAGCTTACATCTGCAAAACCACCCCCTTCAACAACAGAAGTAGGACAGACGGACTAGAAGATGCGCCAATAATCAAATAAGCTGATGGAGCCTGTTCAAAGCACAACATGCCTCATATAGAACAAAGTAATTCAGCTTATTATTCCTGCTTTGTTTTTGTCTTCTTCCCTACCTTGGGATGTGCTTGGGTCCAAATATAAATACAAGTTCTCTTACACGTTTCTTATACTTCTCTAGAGCAGTAGCTTTTCTCTGCAGCAAATCTGCCTGATGACCAACCTGGCATACTTCAAGACCTCTTTCCTTTAACTGCGTCCCTCTTGGAAACAGTACAACACAACAGAGGACTATTTGAAGCGGTAAAGTGATCTCCCATAACATTGATCACAATCAGCTATTGTATCCCTCTCTCTCTCTTTTTTTTTTTTTATATAGACCATCTTCAGTATTCTAGATTTCCATGCTAACCTGCAAAAATAGTGCTCAGATATCCAAGCATAAAACTAAAATGATCATTTAATCAGTGGTATCAAAGAATCCAAACACAGAGAGAAACTCCTTGCATCACTGAGGTGATGTAGCTGACAGGGCAGAAATATTCTCTTTGACGTATTTTCATCATAATTTGGTTCAAACAATTCCTGCTAGGCCTTCTCCCTGAATACATACTACTGCAGTTACCCAGCCCTATGGAGAGGAAGAGCATAACAACTGGATGAATGGGGAAGTGGATGCACTACACGTTCTTACACTGCATGGACAAACTCCAACCTACAGGTACTACCTCTTGGCAATTTACAGTATAAAACCAATGATTCAATTAAGCTATCTTTAAAAAATATATATATATTAGTAGCGTAGATCACCAACGCATCCTGTTTCACATACAGGGTTGGTATGTCTTATCAGTTGAGGCCTCTACCCATCACAACCATTGGATGAAAAAGGAATCTCCAACAACCTTGCTGGCAGACACCACTGGGGGTAAAAGAGAGGGAGCAGGGGACTTGATTTCCTCTATTAGCACAGGTCTGAAGTACTTCTTTAGATCAGCTGGATATTTCTAATCTAATAACTCCCTTACTGCAAGGGACCAAGGAAGGCAATCTTTCCTGCAGTTGTCCTGTGATGCTTTAAGGTTGTAGACTCAGCCTTTTACTACATCACTACTTTACTATACAACCTTTTATTATAGATCTGAAGTTTGTTAACTGGTGCTGGCTAGTGCTTTATGATTAACAGTAGGTGGGGGTTTGTGAAGTCTGTATCCTGTAGACCCTTCCGCGCAAGTGTTCACTGAATTGCAGGGACTGCCTTATTGTTTCCAACCCTTTATAGAAGATGCAGACAAAGGAGGAAAGCATGGGTGGCCTGAACGCTGCTGCTGGAACAATGCTTGTGAAAAACTGTTCTATGTTCTTGAAACAACAGGAACAGCTCCTGAGCCATGATCCTATTTCTTGAGTTCATGCCATTTCCTATCAACAATAAATATTTCTAAAGAGTCTTTTTTAAACTGTCTTTTTTTTTTTTACTAAGAGGGGATGTTAATATTTAGCCAATTTAGTGGGAAAAACATCACATAACTCATCACCAGTAGTGCCTGCATTTCTGGGCAGTCTAAGGCAGAAGCACAGAATTCATACAGGATAAGTGGACAAGCCATTCACCTTTAGAGGCAATTCTTTCAGGTTAAGGCTAGCATATTCAAAGCAGCAGGTACCTTTCCATTGATTTCAGGGGGATCTGGGCTGCAGGGGAGGAGATGGGATTTTTGGTGAACCTTACTCTGACTCTGGCCCATGTTTTCACCTTTTTTGTGGGTTCACCTTTGAGCAGCAGTACAAAAATTAGAAGTATGCAGACACACGGATTTCAAAAGCATGTCATCTCAATCAGCCCATGTGGCAAAGCAAAATTTTTCTCTGTCACTACTGCTGCTACATGAAGCTTAAAGGTCCCTTTACTCTTGCAAAGACATGGAAAAAAAATCTCACACAGGTGGCAAATGACACTTCTGGACAAAAGACTGGGGAGAGAAGAGGAAGCCTGTTTGCCATCTAAACCCTTGCTGCAGGGCCTTAAGGGATGCCAGTGTAATGACAGGGGTAGAAGACTTTAACAGTGAACTGTCAGCTAGGGAGAGGGAGTACATGAGCTGCAGGAGCACACGGAGAGACATCTGAGATAGACCTCAAGTGCTGGGCTAATATATAGAGAGACATCTGATCCTGAACTCCTGCAAGCTGTCTGATTACTTCTGCAATAACTTGTTGGTTTTATTTAGGAATCTCTCTAGCTGGGAATGGAGTCTCTTATATCCTTCAAGTACTAGCACTATATAAATGGAATAGCATTATAAAAACAACAGACAGATATCTGCACCTTTGCATATTAATGATGTGTTAACATTCTGGAGTGGTCCAGAATTCATAATGAGCGTTCTTGCCTGTGCCCAAGGATACAGCAGGGTACATACATAAATACACACACTGAAAAGCAACCAGCATCTATGTTTGCTAGTGTCCAATGTAAGAAAGTCAATCCACAAGCATGGGGTCAACATATTTTTTTTCTTTTTAATTCACTGTTTGCAGTCTAAATCTTCTCTCCCTCTCTCTTTCTCCATGGTGACATTCAGCATGACTGTCTGTCTGCAATGGACTGACTGCAAATTAACCACTGTGGATAGGACAGATTAAGAGCTACATCCCCCGTCTGTGTTCATTGCTATGTCTTTATTGACTCCAGCAAACCTATTCAAATTTACAGCAGCTGAGAACCCATCCCAGTGTCATTCGTCACTATGGTGCGCAAGATCAGCAAACGGACTGAGCTTCTCTTCAGTCCCACGTGAATCCTGACAGCTAACGCTGAAGATGCACAGAGAATGCGCACCCAGCCTGATCCTGCTTCTGCACAGAAGCCTGAAAGTCAGTGACAGTTACAAATTCAACTCAGTCTTCCACCATATGTATTACTTTCCCTTAGACAAAGAATTACACAAGCTGCAATGGCTGCACTGCAGCAGCAGGTCTCCTGCCCTCCCCCAAGGTGAGTGACGCCCTTGGAGGGTGCTGAGGTTAGCTGCTCCCTCCAGACCCCTTGCAGGTTCCAGGCTCTGAGAAATCCTACTGAGGCCTATAGCCGTACCCAGCCACGCTGTTCTGCACGCCCTTCAAGTAGAAGCTGAGTTAGAGCATATCCTGAGCCACTGAAATCAAAGAGAAAGCTCTCACTGATGAGCCTCAGCTCAGGATCAGGCCTAAAACTCCAGCATACCTTGGACATGAAAGGATGGGGGTATTTAGTTAGTATTTCTGGAAGGTTGGTCGTATGTGGTGTGGTGAGGTGCTTCAGGACAAAAATGCCCTAGCCCTCCTCTAGAGCACATCCGGGTTTGACTAAGAAAACTGCGTGACACAAAACAGCTTCAAAGTCAGTGGTGTAGGCTTCAAGAAGCTCTGGGGTGGCACAGCACAGAAAGTATACAATGCTCCTTATCTAACCAGAACAACAAATGACCCTTGCCTAATCTGAAAAGGTGAACAAACTCTGGAAAGGGAGATGCAGAAAGGAGCTGAGTGCCTGTGTTGAGGATGAAAATCTGTAGCAAATGATACACTTGATTAGAAATAAGAACTTTTAGATTCTTTCAATATTGTTTTAATGGTAGTTGAAAAATGCATAAAAAGTTGGCAGATTATTTTAGAGTTCTGTGGAATTCTATGCACCCCTGTGGAAGCCTGTTCCACTGAATTCTGTATTAAATTCTGTCCAACTTCTTCCCAGCAGCAATGATTAAATACAGAGAGCAATAAATAATCATAACCACTGAAACATAGTAGCCTGACAAAGAATAAACAAAGAAGAAAGAAGCTGGAGAGCACAGAAAGGTTCCCCTAGCCTGTATCATTCTTAAACTTTTGAGAGTGATTTTGGTTGAAGCTGACCTTGGCAGTGACCTGCAACTCCTGTTTGAAATGCATCAGCGTCAAGCCATAATCACAACTACAAATCAACAGTGTCACAGCTCAACACAGTGACTATTATTAAGCATACAGGTAGTCTCCTACTGAAGTTAACCCAGTTACACACATATCTATTAGGCCATTGCTGAATCAGGAAACAAATAACCACTGGATTACAAAGTTCTCAGAAAACCACTGCATCCTCTTCATACATCTAACTGTCTTCACCTTACCAAGTGGTATATGCCTCTAAGACTGTTCAGCTTAGGAGGCAGTGTTTACATCTGGGTACTGCTACTACTATGCAGAATTTAAGTAATAAAAGAAAATCCAAATCTGGAACAGGAACTTAAACACACAGCAAATGTCTTCACCCTAAGGCAGCTGTGAAATATTCAGTATCTGAAAACAAAATTGTCTACAAAAATATTCTAATATTCTACAGAACTTCTACTGAACTTGCTTCAAGTTATTATATTAAGCAAATGTTTTCTTATTGGAAGATTGAACGTGGAAGCTTGCAACACTTCATGTTTCCACAATACACTGGTGTGAAATACTAACTGATTAACAGTTGTTGTTCTGTCTGTAAAACGTGAAAACTTTAAGAGGGCAGCTGGATGCTCTTCCTAAACATCATCTTGGAGAACTGAGAAGACATATTCAATATGAAAAGAAAAAAGAAAGAGAAATGCAGACTGGGGGAGCTGCTTGTTTTAAGAAATATTTGCTACCACACTGCAGAATAAGTTTGTGCAACTTCCTTGAAGCTGAAAGCTTGACAGGGTACAAAAAGAAGTAGGCTTTTATATGGGTAGTGACAATCCCTACCATTACATTAGCTAGGATAAAAGCTTACAGCCCTCTTGACAGTGGTATGCTCCCACCCCTACTGGCTCATAACCTATCTGTTCACTGATGGGAACCCTCGAAAAATATCTCTGGGTACGTCAGACCACTGCATCTTGTGCCATCTTGTCTTCTGAAGTACCTGTACCAACAGGCACTGGGTTTGATAGTTGGTATGGCAGTTACTTTCTGTTACTTCTCTTTTCCCTCTGCCCCAAATGCCCCAGCCTCTGCTGTCAACCCCAAAGCCTTTTTATCTATGTGCTGTGACTTCAGGACACATTGACCCAGTTTATCCTTTCCAGGTCAGCTTTCCACACCAGTGTTACAAGTTCAGTTCTCCCTTTCTTTTTTGCTCTAGATCAAAGCCAGGCTCCTCCCTCATAACATACTATAAGTTTTTGCAGAATTGCATAAAGACAATTCCAACTACATGATGTATCTGAAATACAAGCATGGCTAGAAACGAGAAGTGCAGGGTTGATTAGTGGTTCTAGCCATGGATGTGAATTTTAATAATGGAACACCCCCTTTCATTTATTTAACTAAAGAGCTGTTAAGACACATGCAGAATAAGGATGTATGTTGCCTACCACAAAGCATATAAGCATGTACTTAATTTTAAGCTGGAACTTTCCTGGTACATACAGGGTCCCCACATGCTTAAGTGCTCTGACTGACTTGTGCAAAACTAAATCTTTTGTTAAGGGTCATATTTATTAAATGAAAGCTTCGATGTTTTCCTGAATAAACCCACAACATTAATTCTGCCTCAGTTAGAAGTGCAGATCTGACCCAGAATTAGCTGTAAACACACCTGCACCTCATCTAAAAGTAATTGTCACTGTATATACATGCGAAATCCAACTTCACACAGTCCTAAAATTTAAGTGGATGCACAACTTGAAAACTCAGACCAAGATTAAAGTGATGCACAAGTCTTATGTCTTTCCTCTGACTATCATTTGATGTGAATAAAGAGTTACCAAAAAGGAGACAGCACTAGGCAGTCAAATGGGTTTCGATATTGCTCAGGGTTGTAGACAAGGACACAGAACACCAGCTAAATACAATAACTTGAATGTTATTTCACCTATGTCTAGAATAACAGAGAGACAGATCAATGCTCTGGCTACAAGTGACCTTTCTGGATATTTAAACATCTGCTTCTATTAGCATTTATATTCCGATTGTTTTTGTAAAAGGAAAAATATTTGTAATTTAAGTGAAAACGATCACAGAAGTTTTGCATCTTCCTTTTTTACTGTTCTTTTTACCTTTTTCAAGTTAGAGTTCTTTTCCAGCTTCATTAAAAGACCATCACTCCAAGAAACTCCATTTTACAAACCCCTGTAGAAGCTGCTCCAAACCCATTTTCACTGCCATGATCAGCTGCTCTCCCATGCAGGAATTTCACCCCGTTTATAAATACTGAAGAAGGGACACTCCTGGCAGTCTCATCCATCCCAAAGTGGACTTGAGCCTGGGCACAGTAACTGCAAAAAGAAGCGTGGGGGGAGCGCTGCCAAGCATGGGCACAGGGAGGAGAGCTAGGCTCAGAGTCACACTGACTCAAAAGCAAGGCTTGTCTCAAGGAGTTGAGACATACAAACTGGGAGAGAGAGAATACTAAGTCCAGACATTAAGGAAACAATATTTTCTTCAACAGGAACAGGTTCTGTCTAGTCTGCCACAAAATCTTGAGGAATCCGCCAAAGCAATCTTTTCCAGCTGTAGCCCCTGTACTGTTGAACCTCAAGAAGTCTGATACTTTAATCTTGAAAGAAAACTTGTTCACTATCACAAATTAAAAAACAAACAAACCCATACCAAAAAACAATTCAATTCCTCACCCAGGAAAAAGAAATCCTTCCTAACCACATCAGGGGACTTGGGTAGAACACAGTTAAGGCACAGCTAAGTCTCCAAGTGTAGAGACATCCTATTAACTGGATTTTAACTGTGTCTCCAACCTGCCCTAAAACTCTGACTGTGCCCAATAAGCTTCCCAGTAGAAGCAAAAGAACACCCGATAGACAGGAATAAAAACCTGGCAACCTTAGACTACATGCATCATCACAGCATCAGCAGCTGCTTCATCGTTCAGATGTGAGATAGTAAATCTAGGAAGGCTCCTGTACCCATACAGTGTATTTGAGAGGAAGCTGGAAAGAACAGAAGACTCTGGATGAAAAATGAGCTGCTGACCAGCAGAAAGTTACTGTCCACCTAGAAAAGTTTCAGCAGTATAATGACTGCTTTCCAATTTAAGGAATTAGGTACTCCTTGAGTGACTCAGCCAGCGTTAGCTGTTCAGTTTGTATTCAAACCTGTCAGCGATGAGGACAGCCCTCACTGTGCAACACATTCATTCTCAGTTAAGAGGTTTAAAGAATTGCTACACTGGCACAAAAAGAAGAAAAGATAAGTGGATGTCAAACTTTTTCAACATGTTTCCTGCACATGCTTTCACCTGAAAATGTTTAAAGAATGTTCTCATTCAGGGAAAGTTGCATCCCTTTATACCCCCAAATTTGTCACAAGACCATGGTCTGCCTTGGCCCTCAAAACTGAGATGCCAAGTTGCACAGGCTTTGTGCCAGGGGAATTTGCATGGTTTAGCCTCTCTTGCTATAGTCATGTAATAGGGTAGAGAAAAACAAGCCACTCAGTCATGGAGCAGGGGCAGACACAGGCAGAGGTACAGTTACGGCATTTGTTGCATGATGGATCCTTGAGATCGTCTGAATTGTAGGGCCAATAAATAATTCCATATATATTGAAATATCAAGTCAAAAAGTTCTCTACTTTAGGAGCTGATTTTAAAAAAGCAATCATATTATCTTTCTTGTCAGATGAAGTGTGTTTCCAATAGGTGCCTTACTAGCATTCTCAGTGCTTTCTGAAGCAGCCACATTCCTATTCTGTGCAAAGCAGCCCTGGCATGTACAGCTACACTGAGACAAGCTTATAAATGGGGTACAACTATTGCCTGTGACAGGCTCAAGGACACCTTGTACTTCTGATAATATTTTGCATATGCATTATATTTCTTTCCAGATAACATTATTTCTGCAAATGAGAAATGCAGACAGAAGTGTGCTTGGGAACTCTGTGCAGAGGACAATGAAGCTAAAAACAAGACCCAGATGAAGAAAAGCAGGCTGATTGTTTGTGGTGTACATTCACACTTCAGAAGAACCGTGATAATAATCCCAGTCATGACGAAGGCCTTCTTATGCCCACCCTGGAAGACAAAATATCAGGAGCCCCTAACATCAACGCATAGTACAGTCTCTTTCTCTGACACTCATTCCTAAACACACATTCATATACTTCTGGAAAATTAATTGATATTAAACATTGCACAAGACAGAAATATCATGATTAACTGGACAGTGATTAAGTACTTTCAACAATGCTTTTTTTCTGCAATAGCTCCATTATAGCAGGGCATTTAAGTAGGTTCTTCAGCGCTTTGTTGGACAAAAGCAGGTTAAAATATACACGCATAGTTCAGCAAGATATTAGTGCATGTATCTGACTTAATCAGAGATAAATCAGTGGGTCTCAATGGAGTTATTGCAGAACTGTCTACTTTTATGATTTCTCCCAAGACTTGCGGTGGTCCTTTCTTCAAAGCCACTGCTGATGGGATCATGGGAATATCTGCATCCTTTAAAAAATATCCCTAGAATTTCAGAAACAACCTGGTAGCATGGCAAAGGTCATCCTCTAAAGCAGGATTTTCCTTTTGTTCAGGCTCAAGGCAGAGTAATGTCCAACAGCCTTTGACATCTGTAACATGCAGAGCTCTGCCAGGTGCGGCTGCTACTTCCAATCTAGTATCCCTCCAGCCCACCCCCACAGCTTCCCATCCTTATCCAGTCCCCCTCTGTAAAATGGGACTAGCAGCAGCTTCTCAACTTCATGGAAGCACTGATAAGATAAATCCCTCATATTCAGTTATGATAGGAGACATTTAAGTGCTTTATTTTGACAACAGAGAGCCACACAGAGTCCATTTTTAACAGATACATGACTTTTTGGAGATCTGCGTGGTCCCAGATAATGAGAGAATAGCCATTTTGGAGAGGCTTTTCCAAAGCACAAGTACTGATGGCCCCAGAGCTTTCCAAAATTTAAGACTACATCTGCACTGGGAGTACCAGTTCACTATCCAGACCAAGCACTCCTCATACCAACACAGCTGTAACAGTAACACTACAGTTTGTACAGTTGGTCCCCTCCCTCCCCATTCCTAGCAGAACAAAGTGAACTGGTAAAAGCATTGTTTTGCTTTGTAAAAGTATGTGCAGCCTGGGCAATTCTTCCAGTTTAGCTCTGTCTTTCAGTCATTCCAAGGCACACAGATATGCCAGAGCAGAACAGGTAAAAGGTAACAAGAAGTATATTTCTAAAATAAATTATATGACAAACACTGAAGATCTCACAAAATGCGTTAACTGTATTATGGCACAGAGCATCCTAAATACCAGACACGAGATGAAAAGTTATGGATTACAATCTTACCCAGTTTTGTAAAGAAATTAACATATTGCTGTTCTGCTAAAATAAGAATCTTACTCTACTGCTCCCTTTCACACATTCACATGCGCATTTGCTGTTCCAGTGACATACGTCTTTCCAGATGTTAATCTTTTATCATGGCCTATTTTGCAGTTTTTATCAGGTCCATTTACACAAAATGTACTATAAATCCTCCCTCACTTCATATACTATATCATATAAGACACCCTGATAAACATACAGATACAGATATATGAAGGCTAGTAAATGCAATAGGAGATTTAACATGCTACTTGTACAGATATGCTATTATTCTTAATCTTGTGATTAATATGGACTGGCACTACTGTACAGATTTATTATTGACCATATGCTCTTTAATTGTCATTGCTTCCCCAAGTTTACCCCCTTGCACATCTGTGGCATGTGTGGGCTGATGTTCTTGCCTTTTGCCTCTGCAGGATCTGAGAACAATTTCTCAGCTGGACACCATGATGAAGACACAATTCCAGCAACAACATCTCTGAAGAGCGATTAAAATAAAAAAAATATATATTTTTTAACTGAGCAAACACAGGATAGGAGGGAGGGAGGGAGGAAACTCACTGTCATTGATGTTCCTCATCTGCCTGAGCTCGAATTAGCTGGAATACTGTTTAATTGTGAGTTGCTAATGTGCTGCCTCAAAAAGCCAGCTGTTGCTAGAGCAAATGGACCCAGGGAAAAGACTTTCAAGTCCAAGAGTGGATGAGCTTGCAGAGAATGTAAAAACACTAACACAGCTCTCAGATAGAAACAGGCCTTACTGATTTAAGACCTTTTTGRCTGTAAAACTTGGCTAAGACATAATTCAACAGAGACTTTGATTCATTTTGAAAAGATTTACACTACAGTTTTAAATGAAGCTTAAGTTAATTAAGTGTCTTCCTACATTACCACAGAACAGTTCCTCCACACTATTTTTCCCCTTCTGAACTTGAAAACTTAAGTTTAATATTCTTTTTCCTCTATTATGACTTAAATATAAGCAAGCACAAAATCTATATTGGTAAAATGATTTTGAAGCTATTTCCAAATGATTGTAATATGTACTTTTTTTTTTCTGAACTAGAGAAATAGGTATTTTTTAAAAGTGAAGAAAATGAAAGAAAAAACCCTTTGTGTGCTTTCTCTTTAATGCCTGTTTAATTATAACATTTCTAAAACCTTCCTTAAATGAGAATTCTCAGCGACGAGTGCTGCAATTTTATATGCAAATCAGATTAATAAATTAAAGAAATTTGCCTGAATATAAATGAGAAAGCAGTCAATTTATATGCCTAATAATAACTTTAAGCTTTCTCTATGTGTGAACTTTGCTAGGAATATTTTTCATACAGACAGATTCACAAAAAAAAGTGCCTGTTTAAAAAAAGAAAACGCGTTTAATATCTGCCATTAAATTATTTATAAACGTAATTTTCAAGGGGTCATCTTTTTATATGGTCCCTAATTGGAAGGGAAGTGAAGCACGATTCACAGCTGTGAAGGTGCAGTGTGCAGCATACACACATATCCCTCAGTGTGTTCAGATACCAGAAACAGGCTGGTCTATGTTGAGCAGTATGATGCTGCAGATACCTTACTGTTGTCTCCAGGCACATCAGCTAGCTTCAGCTTGTTCGTGTGGGCTGTACTTTTTCCATCTAACAGGAGTCTGAGCAGGCAAAAATTCAATAAAAGCCCAGTTTGTGCAGAGATCTCCCTCGCGCTCTCTCTGATACGTTTTCATTGGAAATTTTCTAAAGTAAATTTAGTGGCATCTTTCTCCTGGACTATAACAAAAGCATCTCCTGCTGTTTTTCAGAGGTGAAGTGAAACACCTCATCCTAACCTAGTTATCTCAACCAGAGGGAAATACACAGTACAGCTTAGATTCCTGTCCGATAGCCCAGATTCCCACCTGACTCCAAGTATTGTTGCTTCATTGACTTCAATAGAGCAGAGTTGATTGACATGACCCAAGAATCTGGCCAGATTTCCTCAGACTAATGAGAAAATAATCAATATTTGCCATGCATTCTGCCTACAGTCTCCAAGATAATCAGGACGAGTTAATTTTACACAGCTTTGGAAAGATACAGATAAAGAATATACTAACTTGGTTACCTGGGTAAAAAACACTTTACACTAAACATGACCAAGATTATTTTTATGTTCAGAAATATTTTTAGCGTTTCTAATGGGAGATGTGTCTTTGCTGACTTTTGAAAAAAAAAAACCCTAACAATGTTATCCATTACAAGCATTTGTCATCAAAATGTTTATTTCTCTTTTTGGCCTCTATCAAGTTTAAGAATAATACAGAATGCCTGAACACTAACAAGCCGCAAGAACAAAAAGAACAAGAAAAAAGGCAACAGAGCACAGTGCACTTGAGTTACATGAGGAGTCAGGCGAGGTAAAAACCCAGCTCTCCTTTCCAGCACAGACTTGCAAGGTGACCTTGGACAAGTCATTCATAGGTGCAGCAATCCATGTCCTAAAAATGAGAGCAGTGATCCTACCTTTATCATAGCCCTGCCTGCCTACTTGGACTATAAGCAGGAATCCATTTTACCTCGTGCATCCTCAGCAACTAGCACAGTAAAATCCACAGTCCCAGCTATAGCCTATTTACTGCTCTAATGCAGATACYGAGCTGTACCCACATCAGCAAAAATCTTAGAAAAAGTTATCAAGAGGGAACAAAATCTTACAAGAGTTTCCGTCAAACACCATGTTGTGATACACCTCACAGTGCCAAGGAATCTGTACAAGGAAAAAATAGTAAGATCTTGATAGAGAATGGCTGCTCCCCTCCTCATTTCTCCTTCTAAGCTTGGTTCTAGCAGAAGTTACCACCACATCTGGCTACCTGCCCTCAGATACCAGCCTGACAGCCACAGGGAAACACAGAGCTCCATCTCTCTCAACAAAATAAGCCAGCTGCCCATTTCAGGGACATATCAAACCTTTAGCACCTGAAAGCACAAATTTTGGAGAAAAATCTATTGGTAGAATCTCATGCGGTTGTAATTTGGGTACAGGCTTTTTTATAAGTCTGTCTTTTAGAGTACAGTTTTCTCATGAACAGGAGGTTTCATCAGATCCAATGTTTTCAGGACTTCTCCAGTTCACTCCCGTTTACTCCACTCCACCCTCTTTTCTAAAATATTTACCTCTTCCTTTCCACACAAACTGGAGAACTGTGGGCAGCATAGGCCAAAATCTGCATTTTGACTGATGAGCATCTGCACTGGACGGTATCCAAATCACAGAAGAACCATTTGGCATGTGTCTTCAAATAGCAGATGAATAGATTAATGGCCTGCCCCTGGCTCATTGCTTTTAATATCCTGTCCTTTATGAATGACTTTCAGGTTCACTTTATATTATCTTATCTTCCCTGGCAGGCATTTCTTGTTTTGCGATTATTTGTGCACTTAAGCAGTCATACACTTTTTACTGAGTTGATGCTGTCTAGGAAACTCAAGATTGCATCCATTCAAATGCTCCAGTTTAAGGCACCTTCCTTGAGAGCTACAAACAGATCTTTCCAAAGGTGAAAAATGGATGCACCGCATTAGGATGTTCTGCCCTCACACACTGGTCCTCTGTAACATCCCTGAGACTTCTGCTTATTCAAGCACTGCAGGTGAGGGGATATGCAGATTGAAGCTCAAGGATTTAATGCTACATAGCTCCTGCCGGTTGGACACTGTTCAAAACTGTTGGGAAGCTGTGCCTTCTGTGCTTTGCCAAAGTATGGTACAGAAGCCATCACAGGAGGTTAGATTTGCTATTTATTTTATGCTAAAGGAAAAGCTTTGTGTTGTAAAAGTTTCTTTTACAGGAAAGAAATGAAAATCCAGAATTTAACAGAGGTAGATTTCTGCTTTCAGTTAAGAGTTGTAGGTTTGAGTCAGATGAAATAGCCTTTATAACTGTTCTGCTTAGAAGTACACCATCACCTTTGAAGCTCAGGGAATTGCAAACACAGCCCCTCACTCACACTTAACATTACATGACATACGTGAGGTTAGGTCTATACTTTGGAATGTATACATTTACACCCACACAGTGTGATAACTTTGCAAGAAGATACAATACAGCTATGTGAACATCTTACAAGCCCACATGCTTTGCACAAGGTTTTATGTGGTCCTGAGCATTTTTGGGCCCTAGCTCACAAGCATGAGCAAAATCACTTCCCTGTAGCTAGTGGTTTCCACTCTCCCCTTAGACCTGCCTGCTCCGTACCGCACTGACAGCTGAGTTGCAAAACTGTCATGGAGCACAGTGTAATGCATGAGGAAAACAAATTGGTACTTAGTTACCTTCACAAACAGGCTGGAAACGGTTGTGTTTCCACCACTCCTGTGAAAGCAGCTGAGCATAATGGACAACTGTCAGTGGGAATCACCACACAGTAATCCATCCCCACTTTTAAGTCAGAGCCCTACATTTCAAATGATTTTTCACCTTTGTTCTGTAATTTAAATAGGGGGAATGTTTATTGCTACTAAGGGAGAGGGGGAGACAGTGAGTTATGTTTAACAGCTATACAAAGCCAGGGGAACTTTGGAAGAAATGTAATGCATATTGGTGTAAATTTTATCTTGATTTTGCTCAGGTAAAATAAAGAAACTGCTGTTCTGTGATAACCAACTGCCTACCTCATTGTGGTAGAAACAAATGGCTTGCAAGTGTGTTGTATAGAAGGCTTGAAAGCTTCAAGCACTTATCTGAACACAAGAAAATCTTTCACCTAAGTGGCAGCTTTGGAATATATTAACCCAGGATTCATGGGATTTCACACACTTCTTGATTTTTTAAAGCAAGGAAATAAAAACAATCTCTAACAATATTCTGCAGGTTCCATGTGATGGGCACCACAGGAACAGAGGCAGGTGAAATTCATTTTTGTCCAAGTCTGGATTGAGGCCCAAGAAAATTTACTGAAGAATACTTTTACTAGTTATTAGGCATCTTCCTTTGAATTTCAAATGAAATAGAGGACAATCCTCCCCTTTAAAAAAGCCAAAGACTTTTAAAGTTCTATTTCCCTCACCGTTATTTACACTGAGTAGCATCTTACTGAGAAAGTGGTGTTAAATCACTTCAGACACTTTTTCACCCAAAGGCAATGATTGGGTGAAAGCTGCTGACCCCATTCTTAGCTTCAAGGTTCAATTAGTCACCAGTCATCTTTGCATGGTGATAACTTCCATTTCAACATCAATGAAAACTCATGAAGTCTATCTGGGGAAATACAGGTAACACTGGTTAGGTAGCACACAATAGGTCCCCCCAGGTCACCCTAATCTTGTCCCTTGTTTAAGTGCTTACACTAGAACAAATACCTAACAAGCATAAAGGAGGGGAGAATTTTGTTTCTCTTTTTTTTTTTWWAAAAACATTCATTTTACTCAGTTGTAAGCAACTACAATAAGATACAAACTAGAAAAGTATGCCTCTGGTTTTTGAGGGTACCAGATTGTTTGATTCTGGCTCTTTGCTATTTTAAAGGTTAATAAAAACGAGCTGATGGAGACACTCATAGCATACAGATGCCTGGTCTGCATGCTCAAAGTAGTACAGATCTATTCCCCATGATGGGGGAATGAATGATGGAGGGGAATGGACAGTTAGGCGCATGCAGGACAATGACAATAAATATGCTTGTTTATTTTAATTTCCTAAACAACGTGAGATCTGAAAGGTTCTTAAAACTTCATACTCCCTAGCATTTGTCTGAAGCTATTATCTCACCCAAAGCTTTCACCTCTGTGCAACCCAAAGAGACTTCAATACAAAACCAGTGAGATCTAATCAGAGTTTATTGCTTCTCATATAAACACTGCCACATTTTTTATCTTTTTTTATTAAATTTACAAACTTGAGCACCCGTATTTGGGATCAAAAGGTGATACTGTGCCCTGCCACAGAGTGGTAGGCTGTATTTCTCATACAATAAAAAACCTTTTCTTTTAATTTGTTGGAAAAATAGGTGACTTTTCATTACTGAAGCAGGGCAAGATAACTTTTCCTCAGATTATATTCAGAGTTGATAATCTCTTTAAATAAGAGGGGGCGAGTCCCTAAACCTGGACCTCTACCACAGCTACACTGCAATTGCACAGAGTAATCCCATCGCTCTCACAGAGGACAGCGCTAAGATCGCCTGCGCAGGAGAAAACTCAAGTTTGGGACATTTTATTTGGTAGCCCTAAATCAGGGATGCCCCACAGTGCTTAATCTGCTTTGCTGCATGGGTCTTATTCTCTCATCAGAGCACTTTTATACAATCATAATTCAATTTCAGGAGAATATCTTTTGATTTACACCAGCATAAAAGGAGAGCAACAGATTTTAAGAGTATGTTTTGCCTCAGTGCCAAGAGCAGTCAAAGAACAAGGCTATGGGGTTCAGCACCCTTCTATTCAGTGCTGCAGCCAGTCAAAAAAAGTAAAAATGGAACCCAAAGCTCAGATGACATGAAAACCAAGAGTGATAATTTAAGATAAAAACAAACACTTCAGGCTGTCTGTTTAAACAGTTTACACCACCAAGCACCCAAATGCCACTGAATTCCATAACTGAGCCACTAACACCTTGCATATCCCTAAAACTCATGATCCTTGAGCTACTCTCTGCCACAACTCCCAGACTCTTGCCTCCAGAATCCCACGTGCGAGCCCCTGGAAGGCTACGTGAAGCAGATTTTATTACTTTGGAAGAATGCAAAACAATTGTGTATCGGAATCAGACTAGCAATTTAATTCAGTTTTTTGGACAATAACAAATCACAGGGTTCACCAGCACAGTCAGTGCATGATAGCGAATGTGATTTTTATTCACTTCAATTGGTGTGGCACACAGCCAAGAGCAGATTGCTACACAGACTTCCTGCTGTCTATCCCGGGTGACACAGAAAGGCTGCACAGCGCGCTCTCCCCTCAGATGTTCCCCACAGCTTAGTTTTTGTGTTTTTGCAGTCTTGGAGGTGGGAGAAGGATTCCATTCTTCGGGCCAGCCATGTTTCTCCTCAACATCTGGCCTTGCTATTGCAGCTGAATTTAAGATTTGTTTAGCGTGAGCATATCTGCTTCTAGCCAAGAACATTTGCTCATAAGCCTGCTCCTTAGCCCATTGCCTCCCTGGCAAAAGGGTGACACAAACTCCTAATGAGAGTCCTTGGGGAAAAGGAGACACACGCGGTAGTTTTAACTCTTGGATTGGTCACTGTTGCCTGTCAGCAGCAAAAGTGGCACCAGCCTGAGAAAGCTTTCTGAACTCTATGTCTGTTTGGACATATCAGTTACGAAGGCACAATCCTTTTTTGGCTTCATTTATCTGACTGTGAACTGATATTTTTCTCTAAGGAGCTTCTCTATATTGTACATCACTGTTTTTGGTTTTCTGGTTGTTTAGATTCTGTCTTTACAAGCTCAGATTTTTTAAAAGTGATATTTCTAGAAGTAACAGATAAAAATCCCTTCAAAATGATAGTGGGGAAAAAAAAGGCCATAAAAATGGATGAAAGGCAGATGCAATAGAAAGAAGGGTACTGAGTTCTTAAGGGTAAGATGGTCAGAAAAGGAAGGGAAGGGGGCTTTGTGTTAGAACTGTATATGTGTAATTTATCTCTACACATGTAAAATAATTCTGAGAGACTGCTATTTGTATATGTCTATTTTTCATTTTCCACAAATGTCCATTATTTTTACGGATATGTTTTTTGCTAGGGTTAAGAAAAATACAAACGAATAATTTCTGTAATTGGAAAATAAGCAGAAATATCCAGGTTTCAAGTCAAGGAGCTGCAAGCCCTGTTTGCTCAGATTTTCTAATTATTTCCCAAGCTCCTCAAATCTTATCATCTTAAATCAGAGAAAATTCTCATTGAATCAAGAGAAAAGTAATACAGCTTAGGCAAAGG
The DNA here is from genome assembly GCF_003343035.1 of Apteryx rowi. Lineage (NCBI taxonomy): Eukaryota > Metazoa > Chordata > Aves > Apterygiformes > Apterygidae > Apteryx > Apteryx rowi. The sequence goes on from NW_020450542.1 coordinate 566,259, forward strand.
GCAATAATTTTTTGCCTCATTTCTGAGGGGCTTCATCTGACCTGTATCAATACATTGGGATTTTTCAGGCTTTTCGTCTTACTGAGAAAAATTTGTATTGCTGACTACTTCCTGCATTTTAAAATCATCACACACACACACACACACACTAAACAAGTAATTCAGGTATTAATGATAATAGCAATAACAATTATAAGAATAAGAAACTGTATGGTTTTTTGACTTGTGGGATTTGGACCTTCAAGGCTGACATCTATGCAAAATTCTTTGTTCTTCCTGCATCCCTGAAAGCTATTTAACTAAGTTAGCAACAACATCAAAATAAAATGAAAGCAAAACCAACAGGATTTTTTGTAAAATAATGGGACCCCCAGAGCTAGGGCATACAGAAAAACACAATGTATCATGACTTGGCAACGGCACATCAAGCCAAAATGATGACAAAATATTGTTATATTGCCACCTGGTGACAGCAAAATGGCTTGTTGAAATAGGTTGATGATATCACCTCAGCTTCTGCTATATATATGTCCATACTGCAAAAACTACTATTGAAACTGGATTGCATTTACAGCTGAGTATATATCTTCAGATAACTTGATTATAGTACACTTCTCTCACTACTCATCACTTTGTGTGCTCACCTGGTGTCCTTCATCACACACTAACACCCTAAGGCTTTGGAGCAAGAATTATCTATTATATATAGACATATATAAAAAGGTATATAGAAAACAGCCCCCACCCCCCAACTTATATCAAAATGATTGACTGGAACAATGAAAGACTGGATTCTATCCCTCAACATTTTAAAAGGGAAATAGAGACCTAGATATCTCAGCAGATCTGAGCTTTATGGTCTCCTCAACACACATGTAAAGTGTAAGGATGGTAGCTGGTTTCAAGTTTAGCAACAAGGTGTTGTTACTGTGCCAATAACAAGCCTCGCTTGCCTACCTGGAAAGCAGAAGTGTAATGTGAAGTGTGAGAAGCTTTTGCTGTTTGTACCCTCACCCCACCACAGATAAATAAGCAGTATCAGAAGGTCTCAGCTCAGCGACATATTTTGGATCATTTCCAAAGCCTACTGCGATCAGTGGGAAGAACTCTATAGACTTTGGCTCAAGCCCTTCATGAGTCTAGGAAAGAAAAGTCCTTTGAATATAGCCTTCTTAGTTCAGCTGAATAACACTGACATGAAACACAGCTTTCATCAGTACATTTCCTGAACACTTTCAGCAAGCCAAAGAGGAAAGAAATTAAAACTTATCAGCCAAAAAGAGGTGAAGAAAGGAAAGAATCAAACTTCACTGATAACACAATTAAGGCTTCTCCAAAGTGGCTGTCATCCCCTAATGTGTATTTAGACAAGTAGTGAAAGCCCAGATGCATTATGGGATGATAAAACTCACCTTGGAGGGACTTAATGTTTAATTAAAAGGATGAACACTGCAATAAATACACTAATGAGATAAAATCTCACTAATTCCTAAATCTTATGGAGCCAAAGTGTCGGGCTGAGTTTTAATTAATAGAGTTCTATATGGGTTTCTCAGAAACAATAATAAAACACGTAAGTAGTAAATCATTCCCAGAGAAGAAATCCGTCACAAGCTTATTTCAAATCCTACAACATTTTTATTTGGGATTCCATATTTTGCACAGTTCCAAAGATGACTATCCCTTTAAAAGACGTAGTTTCATGCTACTGCAACACTTTCCTTTTAGATTATCAAGTTACTCTATTTTTAGTTATCAGAGCATTTTATATGAATCATCACCAATATTATTATTCCCAATGAGTTTTCTCTCTTCAGTCCCAGAGATATACTGAATCAGTCCATGGCACTTCAGCATTAAACTAAACAAAGCCCAGAGCTCTTAATGTTTCTCCTGGACATTTTTTCATCTTCATAGACTGAATCATGATCCCCAATAAAAGACATTGCAAATGCTATAGAAACCTCAGCACAATAACAAGATACAAAAGATTCATCTAAGCATTTGTTTCATGAAAACCTACAGGCTGAGCATAGCTATTTTCTGCAAGCGGGATGTGTAGAAAGCTGGCAAAGGACATCAAGGATTTCACCTAACCTGTTGGTGCTTCCAAATACAAGTCAGGTAAGGCCTCACTTCAGCCCATGGTTCCTTTGTAGTTACCAGCTTTCAATGGCATTTCCTTCTGCCTCCAACCTAGCAGAGATCTTGCATTTCTGCTTTCAGTCAGAAATCTGGTATCCATTTACACATGGAAACCCATGTAGAGCCCTGGAACAGGCCAGTTCAGTACCGCGGAACTGCAGATTTTGGAGTTACCAGTTGTTTCCACCTCTGTGTCAGACATAGGACTAACCCCAGGGTTTACAACCTACTGCTTGCACAAAGGTGGTAGTGACTACAAAGATGGATAGTTTTCTAATCTATCTAATCTAATCTTTCTAATTCTATCTCTTAAGAGATATTTTGCAAGGCAAGATGTCTCCCACAGGGCTGTGACACATCACACTGTTAAATGGCTTTTCTCTGCAGGAACCATGTGCTTGTGAGAGCTGCTGCCAGATGGCAGGGTCTTTTTCAAGCCTGAGGGACAGCTTGGTTCTCTGGGACACTTTACAATACACCTTTCCTCTGCAGTCACAGTCTAAAGCTTGGTGAAGTTAACAGCTCACCTTTCCACTGAGTTTGGTGGGTTTGGAATAGGCCCAGTACTGTTGGCTCATTGAGCTGTAGTTTCTCCACACCTCTGTGCCTCATCTGCTGGCAAAATTGACCTTGTAATGCACAGTGTTCTCAGCCTCCCACACACTGTGCTGTGGCTCAGCTCAGCTTCCCTGCATTTGCTCTGATTTCTTTCCATAACTTTTAAGACACAAATGGAGCATGATTCGTTTCCTCTGTCTCGTGACACTATGAAGAGATTCATGAAGCAGTTATTGCCCCTGAGCTAAAGGTCCAGCTCATCTTTCTCGGGCAGGAATGGTTTACGCTTTTAGACCAAGAGGTTTTAAGCCTCGCAGGTTGACCAGAGGATGTGACCCAGGCAGGCAGAAGATTGCAAAGCACTCTGGACCCCTGATGCTCAGGGGAGCACGTAGCCTCCGTTTCCTAGCGTTAGGCTTTGTCACCCTCTAGTGGGCTATATAAAAAGCTTTATGATCCCATTAGTGGTGTCCTGCAACAGGACCTTTGAAGACCAGTAATAGAGGCTTAAGTTTGAGTGTCAAAGTTTCCAGGTTCACTTCCCACAGATGATCCCAACTCTCAGCACTTTCACAGTTGCTCTTTTCTACTTTCTCCTCATTTAAATAAGATTTTTAAAAGGCCTATGAAGCAGCAATAAAGAAACACTAAAACTATGTCAACACATACTGGTGGGAGGTGCAAGAATATGCCCACATTAAACTTTTATGTATGTATTTATGTATTACACATGTACAAGTCAGCAAATCTATATTAATTTGCAAAAGATATAAATTAATATTAATAAACCTATTGCACACATTAAGCAGATTATGACCCATTTTTTGCCTATTAGCACACAAAATGTGCAGCACTGCACATTATTTTATGCCCTCACATATATTAAGAAGGGGCTAGGACTAAGAGAGCTTGAAGGGGAATACAAACAGGGGTTTGCTTCATAACATGAATGAATCTGTTGCATAACATGAATCTGTTGCTTTCTCCAGTTTTCTGATTTTTAACATGTTCTATAAATCTCATCTATTAGTAGAGTAAGAACACGTAATTTTTAAAAGAGAGCAACTTCGCTTTGGGTGCAAATCCTCTGAATACCTAGGCATGATTAGAAACCTTACCTCTCTTACCTTTAACATACGTAGCAGCTGGCAAGGTCTGATACTTTAAAGGCAAGTTTTTTAGGTAGAAATACCTTGCTGAAACATCCCTGGCTATCACAGGTGCAATTGTGTCTGGCAATCTTACTTCTCTTACATGGTCAATAAGCAGCAAACAAGATGGGATTAGGGTTATCAGATTGTATTGCTCTTTGTTCTGCAGTGGAATCAAGCAAACTAGGATTACTCTTTGTCATGGTTTCCCCAGGCCAAAATGAAGGTGCTAATGTTCATGCACCACAGCCAATGGAATGAGCTATACAAATGCAAAGGATTTTTATCCTGGAAATGTGACTTTAAAAAGAAAATTAGGGACAAGGAGTAGAACCTACCAACATATCCATCATTTATAAATTAGCAGCTGAACCAAAGCCAGAAACCTTTCTCCTTAAGAATTACAGTCCAGACCTTGGGATGTTCCAGACTTCCAAATAAATGAGGCCTATGTTCTGGTCCTATTTCCTGCTGTAATACACTTACAACTAAATAGCAAATGGAAGCTCCATTTAGGGATTGCATCACTAAGCTGCCAACACATAAAACAATCACCCCTGCCCTGAAGATAGACTTGCAGTCTAACTAGAGAGGGTATATTTGATGAGATCTCATAAGTTTCCCCTTTTCAAGATGGCAGAGACCCCATGAATGTAGACAAATTCAGAATATTTCTCCCATTTAATTGTCACATCTTCTAGGTCTTTGCACGGTCTCAGACTTGTACCAGGTTTGGCTCTGTACACAGATCTTGCCACCTCTGAACCTTGAGTAGGTACACAAGAAAGCACATGCTCATATACAGCTCATCACTTGCATAAGAGCACAAACAGTATGGCAATCTATAAACCCAACATTTGACTAGCTAAGAACTATCTAGCCAACACCAATCAAAAAAGACACAGAATGGACAAACTAAAATGTAGCAGCAGTGCAGTTAGTCACCAGAGAAAGCAGCGTCCTCTCTCTGCMTGCCACCTCTGCCCCTTGGTGCAGCATGGCAGCCCTCACTCCCAGCTGTCATGAGGCGGCAGACAATGTTTGACTTTATTACAGCAGAGCCAAATCAAATGCACAGCCACTGCTTCCTCAGATGTCTATATTTCATTTAAACTGGGATAAAGCAAAGAAACTGGAATATTGTCTCATCATGCATTCTAAATCAGCCAGGGTAGAAAATAATGGGGAGTTAATCAGATCACTGAAACTCTAATTCACTTGGTATTGATCGGGCAGATTCCTAATGGGACGGCAGACCAATTTCAAATTACAGTAAGCTGACTTATTCTGGAATACCAATGACCAACTTCTAAGAGGAGCCTGGGCAGATCACAGGCTCTCCTCTTATTATGGCACTGGCTCGACAGAATGCATGAATGTATAATATGATGCGGCATTTAGCTAATTAATAGGAGATTGATGAAAGGTGCAGGTTTGAAAGCAAAAATCTCACTTGAATAAATGTGGGATGAAAGCCCCAGCAGGGATTAGGTATGGAGAGCCTTAAAAACAATTATAAAAAACAAGAAGAGGGGAGCTAATGGGAGGTAATGCAATTAAACCAGGCTTGTAATTATATTAATCAGAGGATTCATCACTGAAATATAGTGTATGCAGCATTTAGCTCTTTACTAGATTTGATTTCTCTTTTTAAAAAAAAGAAAAGTGAAGTATGACTACAATGTCACAAAACGCCTGTACTGAATTGGATGTTTGGGACCACAGGAAAGAGTTACCTTCATTTATACAATGCTTCCTGATCAGAACTCCTTCCTCTCAAGGAATTGTCCTGGACTAAATCCTACCATCTTTAGGCAGTGTCAGGATTGTTTGAGCAGTTGCTATTGTGGCTTAGATGCTGCATTTTTTTCTTGCCTTCCTGAGCTATTGAGGGAAAAACAGTACCTTAGTTTGTATGCTTTTCAGGGCAGGAGATGTCTTTGTCCCATTTTGGACCATACTGCAGGAAGCTGGTTGCTAGAAAACATTTTTGTAGTTGCTTTTAGTTCCTCTCATAACAACTGTATTTGCACACTGAAAATTGTATACCACTTATCTACCCCAAACTGTGGTGCTTACTGTCCTGTATTCCTATTACATTTTAAAGCTACATCAGCACTTCCTTTTCAAAAATATGTTTAAAGGTTAGCAATACTAAATAGCATACACAGCCAGGCAAGGGCAAGAGCATGCTAACCAGCAGAAATCCTAGGTCTTCTGCATTGAAGCCAGTGCACAAAACCAGTGATACCTACTGAAGGAACTACTGAAGTTAGTGGGGCTCCATGCTGGCACAGTCCACTGGTTCTTGCACAAAAACTCAGGGTTTAGCAATGCTTATTTCCCACAGTCAAGTAATTCATTACAGATAAAAGGAATTTCAACCTGAAGTGACTTTGTTAGTGACTTAGTCACTAACAAAAAGTCCTCCTACATCTCATTTTGGAGATATGGCCTACATGAACACAATGAGATATATTTCAAGACAGTAAATTCCCCTTAGCTAGCACATGCTGCCATCCTGGCTGAGAGACTGTGCTGAGGTGTACCTGTACGTGCTCATGTTTAGCTCTGCAGAGTAGGTTAGCTTAACGCTCCATCGCATTTTCACAGAACTGAATAAGGAGGATGTTCAGCCAGTCAAAGCAACTCACCTGAGGGATGGCACTTTCTTAACACATACTGATGGAGTCCCAGGTTATCACAAGAATGCAAACTAAGGGCTGGACTTTCACTACAAAAACATGTTGCTTTAACTTGTGGAAATAAACTGACGATCTTTCTCACAGAGGTGCATTGCAGAAGTAGGCAAACTTCAAGACTCCTGTGTGGGTAGGAGCACTTCTACTATTTGAAGGCACAGTTATACACTGATACAATCAACAGTGTGGGGACAATTTAGTCTTGACAGCAGCAAATACTTATGGCCACAACTCCCAAGTGTAAATCATTATGACAAAGAAATACAGGGTTCATTTTCAATTACTGTCACATTGGATTAGCAAATCAACCCTGACTTCTGAAAAATAGAATGTATCAATTATTCAGACTAATAGTTTCAAGTACTTACAAACAACTACATTTAGTCTAAGAGTAATTCACAAATCATTCACTTACAAATACAACCGTTATGTTGTGTGATCAGTTCTGAGTCACAGTGTGATTTCTACCTTCTGATTGGATGATTAAAGGATTTTCGGCCAAGCAATGTACGAACACAGTGATTTTTCAGACACAAACATTCATACTAAAATTCAATAAACTCTGTGGAGATGCCTGGCAGTCATCCAATTACTGCATGTAACAAAATCCACCTCCTGCAGGGCTTCTGCACAAGGCCTGTATTACCACTTACACTTATATGAACACTGTGTCTGAGAGAAGAATTTGTTCCTACTCCTCCCACCAGAAAAGGAAACATAGATAAGAGTAATCCAGGGCTGGAACTGAGCCAGCCCTCTACACAGACAAAGATCAAGAGACCATATATATGCCTTCTGGAACTGAACCTAATTTGCTGCTCTGGGTGCAAAGAGGAAGATACTGTAGGTGGAATATGTGCATATACTGAAGAGATCTAGTAGCAAAACATACTGTGGTCCTTTGTGGTGAACTTTATGGTTGCAATTAATTTTCTATTTTGATCCTACGTTTTCACTTGCTTACAGTCACCTCTTTAACCTGGTAGAGCTGAAGCATTTTACAGTTTGTCCTTGAGCTGCCAAACCAAAGGGAAATCATTTGAGGCTTCTTCAGAACTCAAGCCTGCCTTTAGCTGTAGGAAATCAAGAAAAACAGCTTTCTAAGAGGGACTTTTGCACCTTGAGATGTTGAGTGTGGGCCACATAACTCAGTGATGGCACACAGTAAGAGACAGCCCTTTTTCTCCTGGCACAGCCATATGACATGTGTCTCAGCTAAAATAAGGTCTATCTCTCTATTACACAACATCACTTAACTCAGGGACTCTTGGTTCTGGCCTGAGTACAAAAGTACCCTTATTTGGTGTCACAGAGGGCAGTACAGTTGCAATACAAACGTGCTTATTCTCTGAAGCATAATCACCCAGGGCTAGTAAGGCAGTGAGCTGACCAGAGTTACAGGAGGAATAACAGAGCTGGAGGAGCACCACAGATCCCTCTGAAAAATCAGGGGTTCTCTGTAGCCCTGCAACCCCTACGTCACAGTCCTTGCTCTTAGCATCCTGTTGGGCCAGTAAAGCCTAACAACATCCCCTAACTGGGTGATAATTAGCTGCTAAAATCTGGTCCTTAAAGCTGCCTCAACATAGGGTTTGTTTTGAATTTAATTGCCTAGGACTTATTTCTGCAAAAAAAGCAAATGACATGAGACAGGAAGACTGCTGAAACAGCACAAGTGCAAAGGGCATAGGTAATGTGCTGCTGCAGGTTTCCTATGAAGCAGAGAGAAGAGACTGCATAGTTATTTGCCTACCTTGAGAACAGTTCCGATTGCTTTTGGCATTGTGTTTGATGCCAGGTTTCCCTGAACACAGGAATGGTGAAGCAATACTAATGGGGCAGGTGTCTTCAGTCTTAAGCCTTAAAAAGTCCATTTGTGGAACCACCAGGATGGCAAACTGTTTACAAACACTGGCTTCCCCTTGACCTAACACATAACAAGATCTCATATGAAATTATCATCAACATACATGCTGCTTAGATAAATCCATTCTTTGGTGCATCTTTCTTCTCTCTATAAAATTCTTGGACATAATTCTACCTTCAGCTACAGGGGCAGCATACAGTTATTGAAAATACAGGATTTTTGTCTCTAAAACAAGGCAGTTCAAGACACGGTCATGAAATCTCCCAAATCAGCCTTAACCAGATCTAGGCCATCTTTATCCTCTGGGCTGCAGTCCTTTCCTGTTCCCTTTTACAAATCAAGCCTCCCCTTCTTCAATCCTGATAGGATTATATGATATATATATATATATATATATATATACACAATATGATAAGACTGAAACCAAGCTTCATGGCCAGCCATATATTGCCAGCATGCCAGGGTTCCTCCTGCTGTTGAGACCCATGCACAAAGCCTCCTCAAGCCCATCAGTAGGTACTGGCGCACGGCCCAGTGCCGGTGACCCATTGCCAGCTGTTGACTGTCACAGTACAGCCTCAAAAGAGACATGAAGATATGCACTTGATGCATCTTGACCCTCTCTTACGTTATGTCACTTTATTTGACAACTGACCTGAGCATGGGGTGGAAGACAGTGGCTGAAACCCTGCCAGGTGTAGGAGGAAAATTGCCATAGTGCCAAAAGCTGTGAGACAGGACATAAAAACATTCCCTTCTCAGGGAAAAAGCAGAAATACCATTGCTGCGCTGACTTCCAGCATTATATGGAGAGTTTCTGCAGAATTTCCCTAGGGTGAGGTTTGACTCTGGCCAGAAGGCTTTAATTTAGATTTCAGAGCCATAAGTAGCCTGTTTTTTTAAGCAAACATTGAAGTTGTTGCCTCTGGATTATTCACGTTTTTAAGAATGCATTTACTCCCACTATATTTTTCAAGATTGTTATTCAGTATTTCCTTCTCTCCCTCCAACTCCCTTATCATTTGCTGAACTTTGCAAATAATTTATGAATATACATGAATGTATATGCATTTAGTGACAGTTTTTCAATAAAACATTAGGGAGTTGAGTTCAAAATTGCTCAGTCCTGGCCAAACTCTTTTCCTACTTCAAGTCAAAGTACGAGGGTTAAGCCTGCTATTAGTGAATAAGAACCGTTTCCACCCAGCTCTACTCCAGAGTGGTGAAAACGCACAGTACTGCTGAAGCCTCTTGCCTAGTTGAGAAGGCTGGACTAAAGAAGCATGAACCCATATGTAGCAAGTTCATTTTTTTGATCATCTTCAGACACAAACAAACATGTGTGAGAAGTTTTGCCTGCTCAAGGAGAATAGAGAGCACATAAAAGCAAATATAAGACTGGCGTTTCCTTCTCCGTGCATTTGGTAAGCTTGAAGTTCTTTGAGGGGAAATAAAAATATTTTTCCTTAAATACTACATTCTATTTACTAAAAAGAGAGCACATTCTCTTTCAGAGGAGCTCTAAGGGGTGAGGGGAAAGGATTCTCCAATCTGAGAATTTCTTCAGGCTGAAAGACAACCAAAGGCACGGCTGTTTCTCTAGTACATTTATTCACCTGAAGGGCAGCCAGAGCACTCAGCTGGAGATAGGTGGTGGGCAACCTAGTCCCACCACTTCCACTGACTCGCTCTGCAAGTGGCAGGAACAAGTGATGGTCACAGTGCTGTGATCTGAGCCAGGCCAGTCAGCTCCTGGGGAGCTCTGCCACTTCCAGAAGGATACACGCATCCCACGCATGCAGCTCCTGCTGCAGGATTAGAGCCTCTTCTTACAATGCTAGTAGGATGTACCATAATATGGTATCCCTGGGTGGATCAAGTGGTTGTGCTGCTGGAGGTCATTTTAGAAGGAATAACAGCAAAGTAGAAAACTGTTAACAGGATGACACAGCATCTACTTTTTGAGCTCACTCAGCTCAGTACAGATTGTGCATCACCACTGACTGTTTCACTATTTACAGAAAACAATCATGAGCTGCAAAATACCCTGACTTACCAGAGAGGCTTCAGAAATGGAAGGTAGTCCAGAACAACATCAGTGATTCTTCTGCTCAGGCTCTTTTGACAAGCATTGCTATAAAGAAACAGTTCTTGCCAAAATAAACACCCTCCTCTACCACAGAGCAGGAAAAGTAGAAGAAAATCTTTACTAAAGACAGACTTTTCCTACAGCAAGATTGACCTTTTAGTCTGTAATTGATGGGCTACAAGAAAGGTTGGAGAGAATGCCACTGCATTTAGAGGGTTTCACGGCATCCTCATAAACTTAACTGAGGATATTGATTGCACTGCTTCAGGATGCCCTGGTGGAGATGCATTGTTAGACTTCAGCTGATGCTGACTCTTTTTCATAAAGATATATATCAGCCAGAAATTGTTATTGATAGACGTTTTAGCAAGGTAATGGTGTTTTCAAAGCAGCACAACTAGAGAGGATACCCAGAATCTGAGCTATGGTTGGTCAATGTTGAACAGAAAAAAAACCTAACTACTGCTGTTGGCTATCTGCTGCTCATATTCATGACTAGAAAATAGCAAAGAGCAGAGGGAATAAACATCAGCCTGGGAAATGGCATGCAAGATTTTTTTGCTCTTTGTAAACTAGTCTGTGAAGGAAGGGCAACATTTTAATGCTTTACATTGCCATGCAAGTACAGGGTTGTGGAGTAGCCTATGAATTGGAAAAATAGGTATTTTTCTGTTTTATGATGTCTAGTGCCATTTCATTTAACCAGCAATCCTTGACTACTTGACGGGTCACAAAACATGCACAAACAGAGCTTCTTGACTTGCTACCACAGTCTGAACCAACAATATCAAAATTCCTTATTTCAAATTTGGGGGAGACAGGGAGAAGTCAAGGAAAGCTTTCCTTTTCTCCCACTTTTTCTAATCACAGTGGGCAGGTGTTGGATTATTAGCAGACTTTCCATTCAGTCTTGTCACCCCTCAGTGACATCCAATTGCTGGTTTTATATGCAACACCACAATGAAGTCTTCTCTGTGGGAGGGAAGGGATGTGTGGCCTGCAGTTGGATACCCCCCACCAGAGACTTTAACTGCATTAAAGATTATGGCTTATACAGACTGTACATAGGCAAATAAAGGTTTAACAGCCACTACATTACAGCACTTCTGCATAAGAGACATTGAAGCATGTTATTCCTCTTTTCTTCTAAAAGCACTGGCTTGTGTTTGGGGAAGGGCATTTGGTTTTTCACACTTGGAGGACCTGGCATTTTGCATCCCACACTGACACTACAGAGTTGCTGGGAGGGGATCTGAAGGTCTGCTCTATGTTCTTTTTTCCACAGTTTTTCTGTTTGCCTGATGCATCTTACCAGAAGGTATTTTTGGACAACAGACTATAGAGGTTTGAAAGTCAGGACAGAGTCTAATGTAATGGGAACTTCCAGTCCAGTGTGTGACCTCAAGACACAACTTTAGGGTTTTAAAATCATATCTTGATTTTATTGCAAGACATGCAATGCTTTGTGTTTTCCTTAGAAGTTACAGCTTCCGGAGTCATGTTGTGTAAGACCATCAGCTTACATTGGGGCAAGGACAAAACTGAACTAAGCACAATTTAACAGGTCAAATGTCAGAAGAGAAATTACAAGACATACATATTTTAAAGCACTTTTAGAACTTGAAATTTTTGAGCACTTAAGGTTTTTTTCTCCCCTTTCCCCCCTCCCCCCCTTATAAGATGAACTACAGATATGTGCTAGCTGTCATCATTGGGAATATTTTCCTTCATCTTTCATCCTGATGCAACAAATATTTACACTTGCAGCTAAATACTTGAGTACCTCACTGAAACCAGTAGGACTGTGTTCAGGCTTTAGGTTATCTACCCAAATTTATCTATGCTTCGTGGTTAATTTTATCTAAACAAACAACTGAAGAAATACAACTTTCTCCTCTCTTAGGTTGAGCACATTTTACTGTGACAACTGAGTTCTGTATATGCCAGAACCTCATATCAGTGCAAAAACACACAGATACATCATTTGCCACTGTTTCCTAGTACCTACATCCAAGTATTGATTTCCAGAATTTCTCCAAGGAATGCCAAAAATAATAAACAAAAAATAAATCAAAAGCCTCTTTCCATTATGTATTAAATATCCGTCCATGAAGTTAGAACAAATAGGAGATGTATATAGAGTGCAATGGAGACATAAATCTAGTGTCGTAGTAATCGATTTCTGCCTTGTTCTTTTATTTCCAGTAAATAATGATCTCCAGATCTTTGATGGTGGCACTACAGTAAAGTCTGCTAAGGGAACACAGGCAGTGTTTCATCTTTGATATAGCCAACAATATTGTCACTCTAAAATCGTTACACTCACTTATTTCCTGTAGCACACTGGTAACAACGTTTAGCAGGATCAAAGGAAATTTACAGAGGGTATCCCCTGCAGTAACCTCCATCCAATCATGTATATGATCAATAACACATTTTGTTTTGTTCAGCAGCATGCAGAAAATATGGTTTTCTGCAGAAAATGATGCAGCCGTACATTTCTACTCAGTCTTTCACTTTCTAAAGCCATCCCTAGAAACTATAAGCAGCAGTCCTGTCTGGTTAAATAAATTATATTTAGGGGTGCTTCTTGTATGTAAATTAAAAACTGAAGAAACTTCCCTAGCCAACGTGATTTCTACAAAATCATTCAAGATTGTTTTTTGCTAGTGCTGTGCAAAGCATTAGTGTAATTTGCTGTATTCAGAGTCTGAAGGAGGTTCTCAATTTGGTGCATAACCAAATGAGAAAATAAAGTTCTAAACTGCAAATGAGTGAATTAAAAATAGTAACCCGTGGTTGCTATTTATCTCTCAAAACAGAAAGGAAGAATCTCAGAATACCAATAAGAAAAAATTAAATTACAAGTCAGTGTTATAATCATCTGGAAGGTGCRATTGTTAATATACATCTTAATTTCTTTACTGTATAGCAATTGACTAACAACAGATCAACCTCACATACTAACAAGGCAATACAGGCAAATAAGGAAAGAAAAATGCTAAGCTATTGCTAACAATAACTATCTACTAAATATTTGCTAATGCTAAACCATGCAGTCAGAAATAAAATGTAGGATTCGTGCTCATCATTCTGACCACCACAAAGGGTGGAATTCATCTAATCTAAAAATCATATTCATCTCATCTAAAATCAACAAAAAAACCCCTCTGTTTAAGGCAGTCACCCAGCCAGTTTTAATAATCAGTGGAGAGGATCCAGCAACACAAGGTATGTAGGTGGAGCAGTATCTTTCATTAGACTAACTGATATAGTTGGGGGGGGRRAAAAAAAAGACATTAGACTTTAATGTACTCATCCCTTACTGAGGCTCTGATCAAACAAGGAAAATGGCACATTTTCCCCATCACTTATTTTTCCCACTTATACCTGTTGACTGATGAAAGATACTATTTCAAGTTACAAAAGTCATCCTGTTGGATCTGGAGAAGTGCTCAGGGGATTACAATGTAGGCATCAAACTCTGGACAGATGAATCTCTAGCTAAAACTGTCCCCTAAATAGGTAAACACAAAACACTTAGCACCTAATTCACCAGTATTTCTCTCTAATTTCTCTCTAATTCTTGAGCATTGAAACGAAGTGAAAATAGATTAATTTAAAGGAAAATTAACCAACCTACCCTCTAAGTTCACTGTGTATGTTAAAAAGTAGGGAGTTTGACATGCATGGGAGACACAAGTTCCACTGAAATGCAATAGTCATGCAAATGATATTGGGATGAGAGACACTATCCTGTAATACAACTAAAGAAATGCTGGAAGCCACATTTTAACATAAGGCACTATAAAGAAGCTGAGCTGTTGAAAGCCAAGTAGTCCAGCTGAAGCTTTATCCACACTTTCTCACATAATTTATTTCATTTATTTGATCACCATAATGACTTATGTTCATGTGTAATTTCTGAAAGCAGCCCCACATTTCACACTTCTACACAGAGAATGATGTCCTCTGCTTAAATTTCTTTGGCTAAGTGAACACCTGTGGCAGGAAAAAAAGATGACATTGGTGACAATTCAATTTGCTCCTCCAAAAGTTTGCCAATGTAGGCAATAGCAGCTGGTGATGATGCACACCTTAAGAACTTTTACATTAGGAGAAAGCAGGTCTCCTATTAGATTAGGACTGTAGAGACAAGAACCATTAAAAACTTGAGTGCCATGTTAGCTAATCATTACTTTGACAACAATTGTCAGAAACAGAATTTCTTTATAGATTTTGGAGGGTTTTTTCTGAAACAAAGGAGACCAAGATGCTTAGCAATCTTGAGCTAAAAGGATTTAAACATTTAATCTTAAAGAGATGCTCCTGAGTTCCAGGCTAAAATAGTTTATAAAGGTCATAAAAAATTAACTTATCTTGCTGACTGAAGCTTTTTTAATGCACTCTAAGTTACAAAGGAATCACAGCTGGAGCCTTTAGGCCAATGTTATACTATATTTTTCTCCCATTAGCAAAGACAGCAAATATCTGCGTTTGGATTTTACCACTGCAATCTTCTCCGATTCATTAGTCTTCATGACTGAAAATAGAAGCATGGAGCCAGCTGGGTAGGTATATTTTGTACTTGTTTCACTGAATAGCTTTGCAGTTATGTCTGTTGCAAGAATTTAATAAGAAAACTACCGAGGCAAAAATCATTACTTAACCTAAGCCAAGTTCTTTCCAAGCTATAAAATCAGAACTGGTATCTTCAATTCAAAAAGCTGAAGACAGCTTAAGAAAAGGCTAGGAAGACAATGCTTTATTTGTGTCTGCAACAAGAAATTTGGTTACAGGGGACCCAATTCAATCAGCTGCACCAACACGTGCATTTGCATGGACCGTGCATGAAGAAGCTCATCTAGTTCGGGATGTGAGGTTTTTGGTTTGGTTCAAGGTTCCCAGCTTACAGAAAACCTTTATTAGAGATGACATCCCTAAACTACATAGTCTTTCATATCAGAAAATTTGAAATCAAGTCAGGCCTTCCAAGGATGTTATTAAGGTTGTTCTTTGAAGTAAATTGATTTCTCCCCATTTGTATTAAGAATGAGGATCCTTTGCTACTTTATGATATTACATTAGTAGGTGGTGGAGGAAAAAACTGGCTTTTTTTAAACGTTACCTTTTCAAGCTGCAATTTTCCCCCACTTTGATTAAAATAGATTCCCACCGTCCTTATTATTTATTACATATTCAATCAAGACAAGGGTCACCCTTCACATCCTACCTTAATTACGACGATGACAATAGAAACCTGATATGGTGCTGATCAGCTACATTACAGAACCCAAGATCAAGCTTTGATTTCCTCAGAACTGAAACTTTTAATCTCTGCTGAGGATGGGTTGCCTCGTGGTCTGACAGAAGGATGCCACAGATCTCTGGGTGTCAGAGCTCAGGTGCACAACTCTTCCCTTTAAAATAGTAACAAAAACCTAGCAGACGGGACAGAGGTGAGCTAAGAATAGGATCCTGGAAGTGCAAATGCACAACATGTTTCTGTAGCACAGTCAAAGCATTTTATAATGTTGATTTTCAAATATGACCACTGTGGTTGCTATACACTTGCAGTAATATAAATGGTCATGTCGTTTGTACAAGTCAAAATTTGTGCAACAGCCATAATTAAATACAAGGGTACAAAATGGATAGACAGTGTCACAATCTCTGAAAGCACACTAAAGAACTAGATAAGTTCAGGTATTCCAATTGTGAACTAGACCATGCATTTAAACAACCTTAAAGCAACTAAAGTTTTATTTATTCCTAAGTGACTGTCTCCTTCCTCCCCCCCACCCCCAATTTTGTATGCTTACCAATAATATTTTCTGCAGAACAGGGATAACCACACTTCTCAGGATAGCCTTAGAAAGTCTTTAAAAAAATAACTGCAGAGTCTTAATAAGGAGCTAAATGAATTCTGTAAGGATTTTTAATCAAAGCATGGCAGAACTTGATTAGTCCAGATGTTCATCTAAACCTGCCTCTAGCAGTAGCCAGCAGTAATACTTAGGGTAAAAGATTCAAAACAGGATGAACATATTTTGTACAAGGACTATACAACGGACTATAAACCCAGTTACTTTCCAAATTATATATTCTTCTCAGTACTAGAGCTATTAAGTTCTATAACCAGAACCAAGATCTGTGCTTAGAACCAACCSTGCTATATCCAGTCTTCTGTGAGAGCCCTCAAAGAATTTGGCAGGTAATTTCCAGCATGCTTTTATGTCTACATAGAGGTGACAGGCACTCGCAGACAGGTATAAAAATTCAAATACTGCTTTTCATACAGATAACAGCCTAAACTTTTGATATACAAGAAAAGCACTTTGGGATCTCAATCCAGAATGTTTTAAGTGCAACATACCATAGGAAAGTCATCATCCAAAGATATTGAAGTCTGAGTAGATAACTGTTTTGCCATATTTGGACAGTGTTATCTCAGTTTCACAGATTAGGACTCTAGGGACATAACAGCAGAAAAAGTTGCCAAAGTTTATGCAAAGAGTCTGTGGCAGAGCTAAAAAAAAACCAAACAAACCAGTCATCTTTCATGTTCAAGCAATCTGGTACATTACCTAAAAGATCCCCCACCCTTACCTTACAGTGATGATGTGTAGGTCAAAAAAAGCTCATTTCTTAATCAGTCTAAACAGACTATCAACTTGTGAAAGTTCCAGGGAAGCCTGTATAGCAGATACCTTTCTGCTCAGCAAAAGACTTTAAGGCTGTTCCTCACATACCATTAGCACACCAATGACATTTTCCAATATATAACAGAACAAGATGACAGACAGTCATTGAGTTTTTACTTTGCTTAGCACTGATTGTACAGCTGTAGCAAGGAAAACATCTCCCTAATCGAAACCAGACCCCATTGCTACGTAACCTTCCCACTGATGTGAAAGGACAGACATTTTTGTGCTCTTGCAGAGTTCCCCTAATTTCCCATGAACCCTGGCACTGGAGATCTCAAAACTCTTCCTATCACAAATCATCTATTAGTACAAGGATTACCCTATGTCCCCTCTTATTCCTCTTTGCTCAGATCACATTTCTCCCCCTCGTTTAGATGCAATCTGTCAACTATAGCAAACACTTCAATAAAGTAACAATTTTAGATTTTAGATTTGTCTTTTAATGCATTTTTAAAGAGGAAGAGGGTAAGCACCTGGTATAACCCACCTGCTCTCTAAAGATGACCCTGTGATGCTCCAAGCAAGCTTGAGAATATCTAGTTAGCTTTGCAAGTTCTACCATGGAGTATGACAGTCAAAACAGAGTAAGATGTCTAGTCTTCAAGCTAGCGAAGCACTTAGGCAGGTGTATGACTTTAGGCACACATTTAAATCCATCCCAATCCATCAAAACACTTAACATACTTAATAGAGGAAAGTGGTCAAGTCCTATTGACTTCAATAAACATCAGTATAGGATAATTAAATCAAAGTGGGTTGCTGTATCAAGCTCTAACTATGGAAGCTCAGACCTTTTAGAATAGTATTTTTAGTACATTTCACAGTGAAAATGCTAACAGAAGGAAAATGTAGGTAGTTAATAGTAATGTACTTTACACCTGCATAGTAAGTTCCCAATGAAGATGATGCCAAAGGGCTTTGGAAACAACAGTGAGTTAAAATCCCTGACAGCCCTGTGGCAGCAGGAAAATATCATGTACTGTCCATTGTACAAACTGGGGAAAAATATGGCAAAGCCTTGTGAATGATTTGTAAATCCACTCTTCAGTGCATTATAATGTTGGAAAAGTCTGATGCAGAACAAACTGTTCTCATTTTATAATGCTGGGTATGTGCCATACTCTACTTCAGCATGGGTATTAGTTTATTCTTATTTTACTAGCATAAGATATTAGCAGTTAAATTCTTTTTATGCTTCTGGGAATAATAATAACACATTTTATTTACCAATAACTTGATTTGATGATCCTTATTTCAAAGGAAATGGACCGTGATCTGTGTAGGTACAGGGAATAGCTCCAGAAGTATCCTGGGCATTTTACAATAAAAGTAAATATTGTTTAAACATAGAAAGTGGGTTTGTTCAAGAATGCTCAGCATTTGATCCAATAATTCTCAATGGCACTCTAAATGCACTTCAGACCCAAGCATCAGTTAACACACCCGCCCAGCCGTAAATACAGTTTTGCTGCTGAAAAGACACATTACCCATTTAAGTCCCATTCTCCAACAGACCTTTTTGTCTTCTAAAGAAATCTCACCAGTGATAAGTGATAATAGAGTTTGGGCCTCCTGGTAAAATCCACTGTTATGCTTTACCTGAACACTTTTTAATGTGGCACTTGTGTTCTGCCTAACCAAGGCTTTCAAGCAGACAGTAGTCCCTTACACATACACACAATACACRGTGTGCATTAATTCATGCTCAATTTTCAGATCAAAAGGCAAGATCTACATGCCATGAGCTAACTAGCTTTTTTGTTGTTGTGAAGTGCCGTATGAGGAAAAGCAAATACCAGCCACAGAAAGCTGGAATGCTGTGCAAAAGATACTGTGTAGGGCCATAATGAAGCAAGAAAAGTGCATTCTAGGTACGTGGAATACTACAGCTGGGAGGAGTGAGTGACCAAGGTTTGCAAAGTTAATATTGACTGGAGCCACCACAGAGTTTAGCATCTGGACTGCTTTATCTTCCCTGTTAAGGTCAGGAATGCAATCTTTTTCTTACAAGATCAGCTGTATTTCCTCTGCCTAAAAACTTGCACCAATATTGTGCAACAGATCTACATGTTATCACGACAGCCGTCTCATAGTGCCTTAGTGTAACAGTGCTGGCCATAAGACAGCAAGAGACACTGCTAGAAACACTATGACAGTAGAGATAGATACACACAAAGGTAAAAAGGGGGAGGTCTAAAGATAAACAGTAGAAAAAAAAACACCCAAGTGTTTTAAGCTAAGATGTGCAACCTCCCAAGCTTGGGAGTCTGGAAAAAAACCTGGGGTTTTTGATTCTTTTGTTTGCTTGTTTGTTTAGAATTTGTGAGTAGTCGAAGAACCGCACTCTGCTTATTTGGAAACAAGAAAGCAAAATTAAAAAAAACCTAAGTTGCTAAGAATTATATGCCTACTATTAATACAAAAAGGTAATACTGAATTTCTAATATAACTAGTTTTTTTTCCCCCRAAGTAAAATTATTACACAACTCTAAACAAATGCAAGAAGCTCATTTCTGAAGCTAAATGAAAGCAGTTTTAATAGTTGATTAGTTAAAACTTAACATGCCGCCACTTGCTATAAAATCCAGTTTGAAGGTGAGGACATCATTCAGCTGGAATTGAAATTGATAATAGATCTGAAATAGAGTTGTAGACTTGCATTCTTTAGCTTAAGAGTTACTGGTTACACTCTATTTATTGTAACCTAGAGTACTGCAGATCTAGGAGGTAAGTCCTTGCCAAGTACAAATTGGTAAAGACACACTAAAGTCATGTTGGGTATCAGGATGCATCTGCTGAGAAAAAGGGATGAGCTCCTAGCCTTACTCAAGCAGAGGGGGGAAGTGAATGCATGAGCCTCGGACTTGTTTACACACACATAAAAGCAGCCCTATCCCAAAACAGTGAATGTAAAAGTACTGTGGAAAAGCCTTACTAGACAGATACAAACTATCACTGAACATCTCATAGGCAAACATCAGCCTCGCAAAGCAATCCAGATTTCAGCAGAGCTTGTGAGGAACAGTATTTACAATTCACTAGAGTAAAATAATCATCAGCACTATGAAGAACATACATCTTTAAGAAATGTATGGTAGGGCAGTACCTAACAGCCTGGCGGCACGAGAAAGTCCTGCAGATGGATTTGTATTCTGTTGAACATGCAAGCATTTACATGTTGAAGCAGAATATATGTTTTGCCTTCAAGTCACTTGAAACTCTTCTGACCTGGTCCAGGCCCCGAACATTCACGTGGAAGGCAGTCTCTTCTCAAACAGGGCACAAAGCCACCTAATCTTTTTCCTTCTATTTGAATTTTTATTCCGTGATCATCTTTGCTTTGACTTGTTTTATTATCCCTATATCCTGCTAGTCTTACTACTTATCTAGGGGAAAAATAAGAATAAAAAGCCTCCAACAATTCTGTCTCGGCTCCTCACAGACAACAGTGTATAAATAGCACTGGTGTATACTGGTTTGCCAAAATACAAGAAGGTCAGAAAAAACATTTTATTTTGAAATGAAAAAAAGAAGGCAAACCCTAAGAATTTTAATAACAGCCTTGACATGAGAGCAACATAATACCAGCCTGAATTACACTTGGTACCAGACTCTCATTGGAAACCCTAGATTGCTTTGTTCCTGTCCCTGACATAATATTCAAGGCTGGGTTTATATTTGCACAGAATGGGGCTGTTCACTAGAGTCCATGCAAATCAAACACTTGATTTATGCATCGTTCCGCTGGAGGGTGTAACATTAAATTTAATTTTGTAAGAAAAGCCTGAGGTGCCTCTATGCCTGGGGCTGACATTGTGAACTAGGGAGAAAGGTGCACAAGAATTCATTACTGTTTCCAATATGCGAAATGCAGCATTTGAATGAAACATTTGTCTCTTGTCAAAAGGGAGTAATGTCTATTCTTTGTAAAAATATTTCTCCCCCCACTTTGATTTTATCGCCAATTCAGCATATTGGGACCTAGGGTTACAAACATAGCTCAGACTTGTGATGATGTTGGGGATGAATTACACAAAGAAACAGAGAGGCATTGGTTGGTTTGTAATGTGGCTACAAAGCATAGATGTTGATGTATAAAGTTTAAGGTCCCCTGTGGTAGTAGCACTTCACTGAAACAATTAGGAATAGTGCCATTTTTTTCCAAGATTATCCACAGAAAATGTTATATGGAATAGTCTTCTGTCAGCTTGAAAGATCAATTTTCAGTTACATACACTTACTTCCATCTTTTTTTATACTTTATTTCAGGACAGAAGCTTAAAAACACCAAGCAAAAGTTCCTCCAGCAAACTCCACCCTGATACATATTCATATCAGATTGCCTGAAAGTGGTCCAACCATTTCCACCATCCTTCATCCTAGGTAGCATCAGGTAAGCTTCAGTTAGAACAAGGCCTCCCCATTATGTAGCCTTTTCCAGCTGCAGATCCTTAGAAGGTTCACAAAAAAAACCTCTCCACATTTCAGATGTGGATAAAGCACAGCGCAGAGTTGAAACAATAAAAGGTCAAAAATCAGGCGAGATGGAAGCGAGATCAGGGCTAGAGTTAATTCTATTGTGTAGCCCTCTGTGGCTCTATTCCCCTTCAATACCACAGGAATAGTATAATCCTTCCTTTCAATTTTCCCCTTTCCCCCCCCGCCCTGCTCTCTAGCAAGCCTACAACCCAAGAGGGCAGGAATTCTTCTCACTATAGTACCAGAAAAACTGAATTCCAGCATCCCTTGGGAACTTCTTGTTATTATGAAAATAGAAAGAGAACAGAAAGCAGTAGAGTGGCCAATTCACCATATCTTTTAGACTAAAATAAGTTGCCTCTAAGTTCTGCTGAAAATKATTTCTCATTAGTTTTGGTATATTCCACATAAAACTGCACTAAACAAAGCAACAGCAGAGCCATTTACAGTGATCCAAACCAGAAGTAGGAATGAAAGGCAATGGTGCAAGATACATTAGCCAAAATTCTTTGCCAGTAGTGAAGAAAGCTAGGGTTTAGTTGTATTGGATAAAGATTTATGTGGTAATGGAGTTGACGTGAATGTCCTGAAAGTCAGGTTTAGCAGAACATGCATCTCTTGCTCACTATTCATCATTGGCTGTGTTGCAGCTGTAGGTCTGCATAAGAGTTAGGCATTCTCTGCAGGAGCTGGACACTGCTCCTTCACTAGGACACACTGAAGTGTAACATAGTTTTCACCTTATTTTCCTGCAGGAAACGAAACATCTCCTGTGTATAATTACCTTTAAAATCCCAGTGTGTGTCATAGCTAAACAAACTTCCTATCCACCAAACCTTTTGAAAAAGTGTATGTAGTTTTGGCAGAAATTTTTTTTCTCCTTAAAAACATTTGCAGAAAAGGCTTTCAAACAGTTTATTTTCATGTTGAAACAGTGTTTTGCTCCAAATTCATTAATATTTAAAGTAGGTAGAAAAACAAATATTGCAGGGTCAACAAAAACATTTAACATTTCACACAATTTGTTTTATTTTGGTATTCTGTTTCAGCAAGAGTATTTTTATTCTGAGTCAGCCCCCAAAATTTTTGATTTCACAGTTCAGCTAATAAAACCAAACCCTTCCAGTATTCACACAGCCCTAGAGCCATGATACTCTTACCCACTTTGTCCTGCAAAATAAATAAATAAATAAATAAATCTCACTTTCAAGGTCACTCTGGAGCAGAGACGTCCCATGAGGCCAAGCTTCTGAATAAGTTGTTCAGCTTGCCAAACCTTGATAGACTCTTGATCTGAAATCTTGAAGCTATTTTCTTTGTTCAGCTAATGAACAGTATGGTGATGAATACACATAAGGTAAAATTGATCCACTTAATTCATCATTTGTACATATGTATGGATTTAAGCCCTTTTAAATGGATTCTGGGATTAAACACCTATACCTACATTCACAAGTCATTCAAAAATACCTAAGGGCATTGTGGAAAGTTTTGTGCCCGATTCTCAGAAATTAAAAGACTGACCCAGGGTTTGGTATTCGCAGCTTTTTTAAAATAGGATGCGTTTTGCTGGCTTGCTAAGTAGTGTCCATGAAAGGCTTTATTTCCAGCTGCATGGCCTAGTTTCCTGAGTAGCTGCAGTGGATAAGTCACTGGAGGGTGCACCCAGCTTAGAAAAACAAAACACAACCCCAAACAACGTGTTAGGTAAGAACACAAGCCAGAAAATTAAAGAGGGAGCAGCAGAATGACACCCATTAGGAAGCCAATTTCATCCCTAGCTTTCTGCATACCATTAACCCGGGTCATCTTTAGGACCTTCCTCATCATCATGTGTTCAAGTGCTTTTCCAGCATCATTTAAACCCTACTCAGGAGCAGCAGTATTACAGTCAACCTTATGCAAATAAAGTCCTGATAGTTCAGCTGAGTAATATAACTCGAGAACAAAGACCATTCCAGCTACCTCAGTTAAGTGCTTTTGGTTTAGAAAGTACAGATTTCTATCAACATCCCCCAGTGATTTTCAGTTTTCTTCACTTTAATCAAGTTTGGATTTTTTTCTTCCTTCATTTTGGAGTTGCAGAAGCTTGCATAGGGCATTTAAAGACTTACTGACCCTTTTGGAGTTGCAGAAGCTTGCATAGGGAATTTAAAGACTTACTGACAGACTTACCTTTTGGAGTTGCCTTTTGCTGCTAGAAGTAGTCCAAGACCTCACAGCCCTGCAGACCATGGCTTGAAACTAACTAGCTCAGTCCCAATCACATTTCAGACAGAAACACTATCAGGTGCCTCCTGTGACACCAAAAAATGATTTCTGTATTACCATATAGGGCCAGGTCAGACAATCATCCTGATTATATTAAAACTATTCATGATTTTCAACACTTGCTATTTACAAGGTGGCATTTAATGTATTAAAAATTGCCTTACTGAAGTGCAGGAACTAAGTAAAATTGTTTTCCCTTTCTTACTAGTATAATTATGAAATAGTTTTAAAGGCATTTTTCCTCAAAATGCTCTAACACATGTTGTCACACAAGGCCAAAAGTTGGGACACCTGCCTTACTATAGGAAGCCAAATAGCTACTGGTTCAATGGAAGGTCAATATCAACCCTTGCAGCCTTGCAGTTACTTTCTCAGTGGACACAAGATATTCAAGAATCTGGAAGATACGGATGATCAGCTCAAACTGAACCCACATCAGATAAATTGAGTGATTATTTATATGTTCACAAAGGCAACAGACTTTTTCTTTTTTGAAGTATGTTTAATATAAGAAAGTGTTTTGATTTTAAAAAATGTGAGCAATAAAAAAACCAACACAATTTTGATATATTGCTACTAGAGTTATTTTCTCCCATAGTCCAGGTTTGCTGATTTTCACATAGTGATTTTCTTACCCAGTGATATGGGTTTCTGATTTTTAATTATTTGTCCTTCTTCCCCCTCTCCTGAAAGTTTTACCTGCCATTGATTTTGTGTTTCCTGCCAGGCCAAAGTGTTAAATGGTTTAGAACCAAGGATCAATCCCAACAAACACCACTAGAAACACACATGAGAATGAGCATCTGCTCAGAAGTACATTCTGAGACTTCTCTTACCTAGTGCTTCAAGCAATACAAAGTGCTGTATTAGCACTATATCATTCTGGTTTCTTCATTCAAAATCAAGGCAAAAAATCAAGCAGAAGTCTCAAAGTCATCTATTTCAACACCACTATCAAATTGGTCCTTGGCCAATTTTTATCAAGTTCTTGAAATCCAACTTTGCAGAGCCTTTTTTTCCCTTAAAAAGAAGCATCCACTTTAATGTTGCTGTTTAACATCCCCCACATTGCTGAAATAGAAAGCACAATCAGCATCACATGATTACCATCTGTTAGACTTTTTCCTCAAATACAGCTCTGCTTTTTCATTTCCAACTTTACTCTTTCCTCCAGCAACAGACCAATACTATTCCTGAGGTATCTTTTATTCCTGACATAATTGAAAAAGATGTTTGCCATCCTTCAACACACATTTCTCCTTGTGTCCTTTTGCTTCCATGCCAACTTTCCACCATTCTTAGCTTCTGATTTATATTAACATCAGCTTTCCCCTTTCTTCCTCTTTTGATTTCTGTTTCACAACTGCTTTCAAGTCCCCTCTGAGCAAGATTGGTTTCTCGTCTGAAGAACCGGGGAGGAGAGAGTTACCCACCTAGTAAAGCACCCTTGAACAGTTTAATAGTTTTAAGTGTTTTCCACAAATGCCTTGCCTTGTAAATGTTTCCAACTGAGTCATGGAGTTCAGTTCCACTAGCTGAGGCACCCGTGTCTTACAGACCCTTTCATATACTGACCAAACTCCATCCTGCACCTAGCTAAGAGCTGCCAAGAGCAGGAGGGAGGAATGCCCTCATTATCCCAACAGGGAATAGCACTAAGAAGCAGTCTTCTAGTTTCCATCTGAAATCAGTTCACAATTTATTTTGATGAGTTTCTGTGCTGACAGTAGCCTCTCTTTTCCAGAAATTTATTCTCCTGATAGATTTATAGAAAACAATGACATCACCTCTGAATATTGCTAGGATAAGCAAGCCATGCTCTTTCAGTACTCTCTAGAGTGATAGTCAGTTCAGTCCTTTCATTATCCCTGGGTCTCTTTTTTTGTACTTGTTCTACTGTGAGTTCACCTTGTTTGTACTTGGTTTATCCTGAACATCCTGAGCATTCTGCATGAGCTCTCCCCAGCACCTACGCCTCATGCAATGGCATCAATATCTATTCTAAACTAGGATATTTATCTTTTTTATGGTCATCTCACTTTAGTGGCCTACCTCTGTCCCATCACTCATTCCTCCTCTTCAGACATACCCAAATAATACATTCTCACTTTCCTGTAGATGTACTTCAGATATGAGGTACTTGGTGCATTTTGTGCTGTTGTTAAGCCATGTATTTCTATTACCCCAATCTTCAGCTTGATATCCCAGCTCTCCTGTTAACTTCCACATATTTTCAGTTTTAGCACAAAGGTGAATGTGCTCACAAAGTCACAGGTAAAAAAAATTGAGCAAGATCAGCTGAAGAACAACCCCTGAATGGAGAAATCCTTAGCAACCTTCCTCCAAACTCTGTAGCCATGCTATCTCCCATCACAGCCATTGCAGCTGCTTCCTTGGCCACCTTCCCTTGCATCAACCTGTTTTTTTCTTTCTTCACTAAGTTTCCCATGTGGGAAACCTGTTGTACTTCTTATGTCTACAAATCAGTGCCTTATCCTAGGAAAGGCAGATGCCAGGTTAATCTGTCAGAATTTATCTTTAGTAAATGAATATTGGTTTTGATCCCACTCAGCATCTCTTCTTATATTCAACCACTCTTTCCTTGACAAACAGCTTACACTATTGTAATTGAGTAGAATACTATAATCTAAGCTACCCACTATTAAACAGAAAATAGAGATACTACATTATTGCTATCCAACCATATAGTACTAAGGCACATAAGATGTATTTGATTAAAGGTGACTTGATTTTTATCACAGTAAGGTCAAATATTACACTGCCCCAACCTGAATGAATCTTCTGAGAAATATATCTCTATGGATATTTAGGAATTTCACGAATATCTTATCACTGCTTGATTATCTCACTGTACGAAATAACCAACAGGGTTACTCCTACTGTAACTTCTCATAATAATGCAACTTATGGAGTTGCTGGTTTTGTTCCTTAGTGTGATTTGTAGGTCTACAGATTTTCTAAGTTGTATCATATAAACACCGTAACTAAATGCAATGAGTTAGAAGCACTCAGAAATATTTCTTGTAGAGATCTTAGCACTGAAAATATCCCCAGTAGTCACAAAGGAGAAAGTCACAGTTGCAGGGCACAGATCTTCCCATTTCTTGCAGATATTTTCAGCTGTTTAAGTTCAAAATGCATAAAGATACTCACAAAGCTATTTTAGGAATGATACTATGCAACATATACAAACGATTTAGGACTAAGGACAATAAGCACCAGGGTGAGACAGGATGAAGGAGTAACAATTGCCTACAAAGAGAACAGACTTAATGTCAGATAGTTATTTAGCTTTTAAAGGAAAAAAATTAAACTCAATTACTAGAAACTGAAACTAGATAAATTCATTCCAAAGATAAACTGCACATCTTTAGCAATAAGGTCACTCAACCACTGGGACATCTTTTTCCTTAAAATAGGAGATTGTATTAATGTTCATTCTTAAAAGAGAGCTGGGCTGTCTCTTAGAGAAAGTGCAAACCAACAACATGCTCTTGGGCTTGATACAGGAATTATAAGCATGCTTGAAGCAGTAAAGGGCCGTGTTTCATTACCCAGGAGGTCCCATTTAGGCCTACGTTTTTATTTTAGCAGTCTATTTTACCAAAATGCCTGTTGAACAAAGGAAAAAAGCACAAGAGCATGCAAGCTTGATTTGCTCTAGCTCTCATTTGCAACCACCCCTGTAGGTTTTTTGTCCCAGCTAATTGAGCAGCAATGCTAAACTTGCTGTAAACTCAAAAAGAACACTAAAAAACCCAAAGAATTCTTAAAAATACCCTATTGGTCCCCAAGACAAGCAGCAAACTATCATAAAGTCTAAGAACTGTACAAAGCACTAGTAAGAGTTGGCTTTTCTCTAGGTTTGTCATTTGTCAGAGGGCTTTACAAAGGGAGTCAGAGACAGTTTATTTTTACTGATGAGGACAGCAGCACAGAGAGAAAACCCATCCAGAAGGCCAGTGACAGTGTCAAAAATAAACCTTGGATCTACTGCATCCATCCATAGTGCTTTATTCACAAGACCACATTATGAAGAGAAAAACAGCCACAGTCAAGCGTGTGCACACACGCGAGCCTCCTGCCACATTCTCTAGTAAATGCATTTAGTAAGGTTCCTCTGCACAGCTTTGGCACCTACATTCAGGTCCCCTTCACACTGCCAGGGCGATGTGAATGGACTGTTAGGGCTTACTCACTGTCCTCACTTAGTGACCATCACTGCTTCTACTGAAAAATTCTAACTGTATCATCCAAGGATTTATTCAATTTTATACCATTCAGGATTCGTAAAATAAATATTACCTTAATATATTTTATTGCTTATTGCTAAGTGATTGCATAAGCAAAGACCTTTTCTCATACCTAAAATGCCTATGTAATCAAGGTCAAAATTAAGTAGACCAAAGCACCCTCTGCCTTACAGAGRCATCTTTGAAGTGCCTCTCTCATGCAGGTTTAAGATAGATCCTTAAATTTCCATTACCAGAGTGTTCTCCCCTCCCCCACAAAGAATTCAGTGCATTTACATGGGTCAAAAATGCTTCAGACCTCATTATATGAATATTGATTTCAATAAGGAAATCAATAGGCATGAAGAAGCAGTATTTTCAAAATGTTTTTAAAAGGACTGTAATTGAAACTTACTCCTGAATCTTGCACAGGGAGTGCTGATACATAAATTGCTGCTTACAAACACCACCCCAGATGTTGGCATTTTGTACAGCTTTTTTGGCCTGGACTTGATTTCTTATGAAGTCCACCACAGTTCAGGTCCCAATTTCATAAGAAGCTGCATCCCATACCTGTGTTCAAGCAATTATTTGACTAATTATTGCTAGAGAAAGTGTATTATTTTTTGAAGCCATTTATCTATTTAACCAGGATGGTGTGATAGAGCAATTAGCAGGTCCCACCAAAAACATCAGGTGTGAATCTAAGCTTCTCTGCAGACTTGCATCAAGTCTGCCTCAGGCAGCTTAGTTCAGAACAGGAATTTGGCCATGGGGCTGTTCAACCAAAGCTATCTGGATACTGCTATGAGCTACAGGCACTTCCATGGTCACAACAGTCCACCAAGCTATTCAAACCTCAGAATGAACAGAATGAATCACTTTTTCCTCCTCTTATACAGATTCACTTTTACATGCAAAGACCTTGACATTATTTGCCTGTTCCAAAGCACACTAATGTCCAAGAACATTTACTCTTTGGCCCCACTGGTCTGGGGATCAGGTCTTCACTAGCCATTATAGTAATTACTAACACTGCTTATCTGCTTAAAAGTCCTCAGTTAAAGTTAACAGGTAAAATAAACACTGAAATCTACTAGACACTGTATCTTGTATTACCTATGACACTACTGTGCAAGGAATACAGTTCAATTTTCCAGAAGTTAGAGTGTCTATAAATAAGGGGGGGGGGGGGAGTGTCTTTGTGCTCCATTAGTTTCAGCTATGTCTTTCAGAGAAAACTGAACAGAAAACTCTTGAGGCCAAGGCCAGTACTATTTCTGTTGTCATGTCAAAGCATAGCTCTGTGTTATACCTTATCTGCTATAAGTCTATGAAAAGTCTTTTAGCCATTTTCCCGTTTCCTGTTACTAACCCTTTCATCAGGTCTAGTAGTTATGTTCTCTTGGAGTGAAGCACACAGCTACTCACTTTTTCCCCCTCCTTGGTGGGTTAATTTCTTACCGGAGCAAGTATAACAAACTATGTCTCTTAGGTTCCACAGTGTCCATGGCATGGTTTTGCATGAAGACAACGTTCATAGAATTTTGAAGTCAGCATGGTTTAAGACCATACTCTGTACCAATAAAGACCATGCTCAATTGTTTACAAGACTTTTCTGATGGCAAGTGACACCTCAAACTCAAACCCTCAGAAATGTTTTAGAAGACTGAAAACAGCAACAGCTTAACAACTAACATTATAAAACATCTAAAACCAGTGCTTTGTTTGGCTCTTTCACATTTAGATGATAAACTATGATTGTAGATACAGAACCCACTTCCATCCACAAAGACTCACATTAATTTCAGTAATCTTCATCTCACGTCTGTCACATTTGTCATCCATCTGAAAGTTCTGTTGGATAAAATACTATAAAGTTGCTCTTTTCCCACAGGAATTGAATGACACCAATGACTACCTTTAAAACTTTAAAGGGCTACCATCAGATTCAAAACATAACCCATCTTCTACTTTTTAAACTTTCAGGCCCAAGCAGCAGTTATCAGCTCCACAAAAATGAGGACAATGTTGCTTTCAAAACACAGACTCTGCTGGGCAGCAAGCCAATAAAACTCAGCACCAGGTTTCTCCTCTGTCATGTACACAGAGATGTAGCCATGAACATAAACACAGCTGGTAAGCTTCAATTTCTTTCCTTGAGGGTTTTTTTTTTTTGGAGTTCAAAAAAGTACAAATTCATTCAAGCTGAAGAATAGAAGTGGGGACCATAAGGCGGCAATAAGCATTGGCCGTCTTGATCTTTTCAAATTAAAATGTTCTTACTAGAAGCAGAGCAGAAAGACAGAGCAGCAGACAGCAAGAAACAAAAGATTCAAGGCAAAGGTATCAATTTTAAATCTTGGAATGATCATTCAAAAATGAATTACTATTCATACACAGACCTCTTTCTTGCAGTTTAGTGTTAATATTAGAGTGAAGGGAGGAGAAAGGGGAACCAAAAAACCCTATTTTCCACCTTCTTCCATCCAACATGCAGTTGTTTTTCTCCTTTAAAAATATTTTAGATTGTTTGCCTAAAGTCAACGTGTTCATGTTTTGCTAATCTTGAGAGGCTTTAATTACATAATTACCAATTATTTTACATTTCAATATGAAAATATGTTTCAGTGGGGGGGAGGAACTTGCTTTTACAGCTACTGCTGACAGTGGTATGTAAAATGCACCATAGCATTGATTCACTGTACTAGATAATGTCCACGTTTTAGTGAGAAAAGATGATCTGAGAGTTCCAACAGATAACATATTGAAGGAAGATCACCCAGGCAGATCACCCAAGATTGCACCATACCACAATCACAGTGACTGAATTTCAATCATCTTACTCAAATGGCAAGATCCCCAGCAGTGGCCTCTCACATCCTGCAGCTTCTCAATGCAATCCATGGTTTTCTTAGTGAAATAGAGAAAGGTTTACTTGATGGAGTCCAGTGAGGTGAAAGGGGGAAATTCCCAGAGAGACAGGAGTCTTTCACAATTGGAGTCAATTTGAGAGAGGGTCAAGACTTGTATCTATTAGCTTTGCCTATGAAATGTTTTTAGATCAGTTTGAGTCCTTCCTCACTTAAGTGAGGAAACACTCTCTGCTTTAAGTTAGAGTAGATGCAAAGCCTGATATCAGTGGTTTAGAGCCACAACTAATGTAAATCAGATCCATTTAAGTCAATGAAACTACACTGATTTAAATTGGCTGCATCTCCAAAGATTCTTAAATTGTGTTGTCATCAGGAATCTGATGGAGAAACAGATGTAAATAGCAAGGGCTTCCTGAAAAGTTTTCTGATATGCTAACATATTATTCTGAGACAGACGATATCAAAGACAGAATGGTCACATTTTCATAATAAATTGTAGGGTAGGATAAAAGCTAAATCCCCTTTCTATATCTTAATTGCATTATAGAAATCTGTATTTCATTCTCATTTTATAACCATGCACATGTCATTTAGTCTGGGGTTGAGCATAAAGAGGCAGTTAATCTCTGTGGTTCTGAGTTGTTAAAAACACACAGTTTTATATATTGAAATCCTGAAACATTTCAATTCCTTAACATATGAAGGACCACTAAGGGGATAAAAGGTGTGGGGGGGGGTGCATGGTCATTAAAGCTTCTGTTTCTCACAGCCTTTCATATACAATATGATTCAGGATTTATCTACAAAAAACTTTAATGAAGAGATCATCACTGAACACAAAAGGGTTTTGCAACCCAGAGTCTCAATGCTCTCTCTTCCCAAGAAATTGTATGGAAGCTGAGGATATGAAACATCTTGCTGGATCAAGGCTCCAGTGTAAACCAAAATATTAAGCTTATGTTATACTGGAAAACTTGGTACAAGTTCCTTTGTGTACAAACAAATGGAGTAAAGTGGTTAACATCACCTTATTAAGGGACAAGTCTCATTATCCATTAGCTTACTCGCCTTTAGATCAACATGCAGAACATTTCCCAAAGGCTTTTTTGATAAAAACAAGGATGTCCAAGATGATCCTATATACTGATTGGAGAACTAAGTTGTGATGTGTCAGCACTGCTTCAGTGAAGATGACTGTGGAAGGCATAGGTTAAAGGAAAATCCACAGGTTATTTACATTTACCATCCACTTTGATAACCATTGACAGGATCAGTCCTTGGGAGATTTCAGTTCTTTCAGATTAAAGCCAACCCACCTGGTGGATCCATCTAAAAACATCCAGTGCATTTCAGGCAAAAGCTGAATGTTCATTCTCTTTGGGATACTGAGCTAGATCACTACCTGGTTTCAAATCTAGAAGAGGATGGGCTGGCAAGTTTACCCTGAATCACACTTAGTTCCCTTCTGCACAGAATCTGAGGAAGAAAGTGGTGTGCCTCATAACAGAAGCCATGCTATGCTTGGCAGAACCTAACATCTTTGACTACAAGCAGTGTTTTGTTTTGTTCCCCCTTCCTGCCCCCGCAAGTGTGCAAGTCACTCACAGCTCAAGTGAACAAGTCTCTTGGAAGAAGGCATCAGAGACATTTACGCAAACCTTGAGGCCACATGACAAGTGAAATGATTTAATCTTAGCAGACTCCCCATCACTCAAGCTGTATTTTTTCCTGGTAATTAATTTAAAATGTGGACATAGGTTCAGTGAATAGAGCATATTTAAAAGTGAGATTATCAATTTTCTTATCCCAAAGTGATTTAGGAGCCTTAGGTCCCACACTGACTTTTTGTACAAAGGCTGAACTTCCTCACTACTGCAGAATTGATGAAAATTAAGGCACCATATGCAAGGAGTTTGAAACTTGTCCAGCAGTGGAATTCAATGCAACATTAACAAACTCACTGGTTCTTTCCAGTGTAAATATACTGGAATGTTACTGCAAAACCAGCAATTTTGTCTATTGAACTCTTACCCTCAGACCAAATTATACTGAAAACATAGGCATTTTGCCCATGGACTGAGCCTGCAAACAATAAGAGCATTAAGCTAATTCTTTCAGATTTATGACAGACCTMTCTGCCTTCTACACGCATTTTATAGGCGTTTGCAATAAATTAACTAGTAAAGGCCAGCTCAGCGGCACAAAGACAGCATCATGCATAGACAAGTAGTAGAACTGGGTATGAATTGCAGGACTTGTCATCACTCACTGAAACGATAAAAAAACAAGTTCCAGCCCCACAACTTACTAGAAGTGGGGCAGCCACATGTCACATGCCAGCAACAGCAGCTGCATGCTTACTGGCTGCTTTAACGATGCCAAAACAAAAATGATAGGCTCCAGGGTCGTATTCAACCACCTTTTGCTAAGGAGAGTGAATAAAAAAGGCTGCTGCAATAGAGAGCTGTTAGAGTTTTGAGAAGATGCACAGAAATCCATGACCCCATCCCATCTACAAAGGGGAAAAAACATGTTAGCACAGGGCTGGAACTGAATTTTCTGTTCTGGGGGAATTACATAAAGGTTTGGAGGTTATTTTACTTAAAAAAATAATAATAAAAAAAGGGCATTGCTCCTATAGAGATGGCCTTATTCAGGTCAGATTAAACAATTCAATGTAGAATTTGAAGTTTTTGTTCTGGTTATTTTATTATCTACATCATTTAAAAAGTTCAAATGAAATTCTTTCATTTTGAAAAGGAAAATTGGAAGATGATCAATATTAATATCAGTATTAAAAGGGTGAAATTAGTGGGTTTCAACCTCAAAGCATCAAACTCCATCTTTGTGCTTATCCCTCTCCTTTTTCGGTTAAACTGAACTTGCTGAGAAACATTTAGCCTCTGATGAACCACCATTTTCTGATGGAAATATATTACTTTGAGCATATTCTGCTGTGCTCTAAGAAAGTGTATTCCTGAAGAGGAGAAAACAGGATGGCATGTTCTTTCCTACCTTCTTTTATAGGATAATTCTCCAAGTACTCTACTAAGCCTTTCTGGAGCGCTAATATTTATTGTAGAAAAGTAATCACAAAGTAAATGTAGTGATACTTCAGAGCACTAACCAAAATCATCACTTTAGTATTGCTTGTAAAGGGATGGAAGGGGTGGAAGGGGGAAAGTAATGATCACTTGATATAAGGGCTAACATACTTGGTTCAGAGGAAGTAAAGGCTATTGGCTTGAGTCACGCTGTAGACTGGAAGGTTTTCATTTTGAGCCCAACCCCAAAACAGCACTTGCAGAGCAAGTCTTGAAATGCTCATAAATGTAGAAATCCCAGTGAACATAAACATTTTGCTCAAGTGTTTAGAGCCACAAGAATTAACCCACCTCTTCTGTTTAGTGTCTATTTCATCTGTAATCTTGACAACTGCATGCAGGTCGTGTCATTTCTATTTTATAAGCATAGTTAAGATTTCTGCTCATATAGGAAAGATACCCAATTTCATGATCTTCTAGGCCAACAGGACAACAATCTCAGGGGAAAGAAAAAGATTACTAGGACTAAGTACAGTAGAAGTCCTTTAATGAAGTAGTACTGTTTTCTTTACTGCATTACAATTGYACTCAGAAATTGTCATTATGATAGGCCATTGCACATTACATGGACCTTCTATTTTTAGCCTTTCTGCTTTTCCTTACTCCTCCAGCCTTTTCTGGGTGTTTTTTTAATCCCTTGCATTGGCCTCTGGAGCCTGTTTGGAGCAATATTGTGAAGCAAATGACCAGACATAATGACTTTCCAAGGTCCTTGTGATTCCTTATTAACATTCAGTTAGCATAAGTCCTGACTTTATTATTGACTACACTGAATACACAATACACTGACCTCTGCCATCTGCAACTAAATCTCTTCCTGCAGATCTATCAAAGTGATTTCATACACAGAGGAAGTAGAAGAAAACAAAGCAGTAGCTACTTATCTTTTCTGTCCTGAGAAACTTTAACACTCTGTGGGAAAGGCTGCCTTCCCCTCCTAGTGTTTTACCATCATTAGTATTCCATGCTTTTGTTGCTCTTGCTAAATACTGGAGCGTAATCTCAAAATTCTAGGGGAAAGAGGAAGGGAAGTACCATACCAAAACCTTCAATTTTAACATAGAAAAATGTAATGACAGACAGCCTCAGTGAAACTTCATTTTAAACACATGCCTTAAACATTTTCATAAACATCTTGAAGTTATTGAAGTGTTGTAGCATCTTCAGGCACCAAGAAAGGTGCCACAAGAAAATGCATGGTATCCTTTGACAACAAGCAACATCTGTTCCACAAATATATAAGCAAATGGTTTTTCCACTGCTAATGTTCATAACCTACTTCTCATCCCCAAAGGCAAGTTGGTGCATGCAAAAGAGCAGCACTGTTAGAGGAGAAAAAAATGTCATCATCATGGAAACCTTTGGCACAAACCACTGCAGCTCCACTTCAGCTACGCTGAAGAACTTTGTAGGAGCTGCAAGTGACAATTTCACCTTGCTTAAAGCATCGAAACACCTAAAAGACTAAGAAGTCAGAAAAGACAGCAAGGAGACAACAGCACATGCTCTGAAAGCTTTTTAGTGCAGAGCTGCTGAGATACTTTGTTGAAAGTTTCTTTTCATGAAGATACACAACATTTGGCAATGTCTCTGCTAAGAGGACTGTGAAAACACTCATGCACTAAAACCAAGAAGTTAAGCTTTTATCCAGGACACATGAGGCCAGAACTCAAAGCCCATCATTTGCTTGGTTCAAGAGCAACCCCCTTTGAGAGCTCTGAAATCAAATAGATCCAATACCCAATCCATATTTCAACCATCACCTAATCACATAGCTAAACCTACTCTCAAAGAGCTCACGTTCAAGTAGGAAAGCAACATCTTGGCTCCAACCCATTTCTGCCTCACGTCACAGTTGCTATGGAGTGTTGTCTGATTATATCTACTGTGCATGCACTGTATCACACCACAAACCACAGCAGCAAGAACTGCTTTTCACAAAAAAGCATGGCAAAACAACTACCAATAGCTGTTTTGGTCAGGAGCCTTGATCTGTGTGTCCAGTCGCTGCCCTGGCACACACAGGCAGCTCATGGTCTATCAGCTCTCCCTGAGACGCTTCCTGCTTTTCAGCTTTATTGTACTAAACATAGCTACCTTGCTCTAAAGCCAGTAACTCTCAACTTGAGGAACAAGGACTCTGGGAACAAATTTTGGAGTATAGGACAACAGATAAGTCATTCACCTATACATTTGTGGAATAGGTGTTGCTTGTTGTCCTCCTCCCCAGGACAACAGCGAGTAGATGAGGATAGTTAAGTGGAGGTAACAGACTGGTTTTTCCCCTCCCAACTTGGGCTCAGCCCCACCGGGAAGGCTCTGGGCTGGTACACAGCCAGCAAGGGCACCCCTAGGCACATGGGAGATGCTGTCCTGAGCCCCCACCTCTTCCCATCCCAGGGCCATACTGCTCAGCTCACTCATTCTCAAGATTTTCTCTGCTCCTGTCTCAGCAACTACCCACCACCCAGCCAGGGCTTCAGAGTACCCTGGCAAAATACAATAATCTTATAAGAGGCTCAAGGCCACACAAGGTAGTTTGTAGTAAACATACAGGTTGAACCAGCCTGCCAGTTCCCAATTCCAAGTTTTCATAAAACATCCCCTCAACCTCCTCTTCTTCATAGCGGTGAGTGATGCATGCTGCTGTGCTCCAGCTCTGCTCTGCCACTTAGTATATGCAGACGTACCACCCCAGCCCTCTGAAGGAACATTGACCTTGCACTGGCCTTCAGCTGCAGCAATTTCAAATGAGCTGCTCTCCAGAAAAGTCATACATATACAACTACTGCAGGAATCTGTCCTACATTCAACTACAGGAATTTTATTTACGAGATAATTTTAGCTAGAAATCAGAAATTCTAACAAATACAACTAGCTTTTATCTTTATTCTCCTTCCCATAACAGAGTCCTGATCTGAAGAAATTAACATGTGAAGTTATGCACGGAGCCCAAGAATCATCTCCCGTTCTCCTCAGCCTTCTTAGAAACTTGGAAAAAAAATAAAAAGATCCTTTACAAGTGTCCATTAACTATCCTGAAGGGGGAACTTGTATTTCATTGACTGTAGTTTATGCAAATAGGATCAGAGGAATTAACATATTGGAAGGAGCTGACATTTGTCCTGATATATTGAATCGTTAGCATGACAGAATCACTTAAGCTGGATCCACTAACATCAGGTTTCCTCTCATTATTGACCCCTGCAGAGTAGGCCTGACAAGTGGAACTGCTGCAAAGTTCATTAATAATGTGAAATAAATCAATTGTTCGGGAAATACTGAAAACGGATGACACTGAGCTCAGACTTTTTGCAAATTCAGCACATATCAGTTTCTATCAAGGACACTAGTTATAACAATGTC
Source organism: Apteryx rowi (assembly GCF_003343035.1). Classification (NCBI taxonomy): domain Eukaryota; kingdom Metazoa; phylum Chordata; class Aves; order Apterygiformes; family Apterygidae; genus Apteryx; species Apteryx rowi. The sequence goes on from NW_020450542.1 coordinate 603,827, forward strand.
CTTTTCTGACCTATATTCAGGAACGGCACTTCTTTACCTGCACCGTCCTAGGCAAGCTCATAGGGGTACTGTGAATATTGCCATTACTGGAATAACACCCTTGACTATAAAATAAAAAGCAAAATTGTTATATACACTGACATCCACAACCACATTTTGACTTAGTGACTGACACCTTCAGTGTAAATTTTGGGCAGGACTCATGATCCATAGTCAGGCTTTGTTTTCATCCAGGAGGAGTGTGGAATTCTCTCTCTCATGGACTGGCCAGACTGGTTTTCCCCATTGCAGAAATGCTGCCAAAGCTAATAAAGACACATTCTACCTTCTGACCTACTGTGGATAGAGAAGTCTACATTCAAGTAAAGGTTTGAAGGAATACTCTCATTGAGAAGAATGACATTGAAAATCAGGTTTCCTTGCTTGTGTTACTATCAGAATTTAAAGGGCCAAACTCAGCAGCATTTCTTACAGTTAAGTAGAAAATGCAGAGCAAATAATAGACTTGATTAATGTTGCCTTTTGCTGCTCCTAAAGTGTCCATGAACAGATTGAGACTTTCTTTAATATATTCATGGTTCAAGTTTACTCCAGTTTTGGATAATTTTTTATCCACTTTATGGTGATATATAATTTGTTCTGCAGACCACAAGCTGGCTGTAAATATTTGACGTATGCTAATTGAAGCAGAATGCATCTGAAAGACTGATTGGTCTATGTCACATGGTGTTGTTCCTTTTCTTAAGTTAAGTGAGCTCAACTCATATAAGCCAGGAGAGAAGAAAAGAAGCTAGATCATGCAAGTTCCTGAGGTAAGAAGTAGTTAAAGGATAGAACAAGGGAAAAAGACACACACAATTCCTCATGGACAGCTCACTGACCACATGCTTAGAGCATAACATGAGCACACAGAGCATTTGCACCTAAACCTCCAGCAACTCTGAAGTGACATATGGAGCTACAGGAGTGAATCCAGCAAACTGCCACAGAGATGATTAAGGGATTGGAGCATCTTTCATATGAAGAGAGGCTGAGAGAGCTAGGACTGTGCAGCACCGAGAAGGGCAGGGTCAGGGGAATCTTAACCATGCATATAAATACCTGATGGGGAAGTAAAGAAGATGGAGCCAGGCCCTTCTCAGTGGTGGCCAGTGAAAAGGCAAAGATGCAATGGGCATAAACTGGAAAATAGGAAAATTCTGTTAAAACTTTTTTTTAAACCTGTGAGGGTGATCAAACTCTGAAACAGGTTACCCAGAGAGACTGTGGAGTCTCCATCCTTGCAGCCATTCAAAACCCAACTGGACATGAACCTGAGCATCCTTGCACTAACTGCCCCTGTTTGGAGCAGGGGGGTTGAACTAGACAATCTCCAGAGATGCCTTCCAATATCAGCCATTCTGTGTTTCTGTGAAAACAAATACAGCTTCTCAAAGCACCTAGTGAATATATAACTCCTTTCAATTTTTCTTTGTTTCTTTATATTTCTCTTCTTTCACCTCCAGTATTTGGTGCTTTCATTTCTTTCCCCTGTCCATTTTCAGGGCTTTTTCCTAGTCTTTCACTGTTTTTCACAAACGAAAGCAGAGCTTTCAAATCATGCAAGTTCAAGCTCAGCTTGTATGTGCAAGAATATTCCAACAAATTTGAAAAGCAAATAGAGTGAATTTGTTTGTCAATAATGACACTCTCCTGTATTGTTTCACAAGTTTTGTAAGCAGTCATATTCTTGTTCTAAACTCAAAACATGGCAAATATTAACATTAAGAGAATTTGTGAAGTAGTATCTGAAGCCAGAGCTACTACAATTAAAATCTAACTTCTATCATTTTGACACAATTCAGAAAGTCACATTTGAACACCTTTAGTTACCTTTCACAGAAGTACAGCAAATTACTCTCCAAACAAGTAATTAGAAATCAGTTTTTTGTTTCTCTTTTTTTTATAATAGTGGAAGACAAAGGTATTTGGAAACTGTCTTGTTCAAGGACACACAAGGAGCTGATAGCAACACAACTCAGGAAAAACTAGAGCGCTGTAATCCCCACATATAGAAAAAACTCCCCAATATAGCTTCCAGTTCTCTTCAGCCTAGAATCAGTATTTCAAGGAGTTTGCAAACGGACCTAAGGTTGCATAATTGATGATTATGCTGGAAAACTACATGCTAGACAGAAAGTGTTTTTACATAGAGTGGCTACTGTTCCTCTCAGCCTCTTTTATAACCTTACACTTTCCAAGGTTTAAATTATTGATCCTGTTATTTCTGTGCTAGTGCTTTAATTTACCATCCCCAAAAATGATAATTGTGATACTGTCATGACTGTTGTGGTCTCTATGGTGGCTTTCAGTCAGATTCTTTTCATTGGTTCATCATTCTTTACTCAATCGATTACTTTTGTCAACATCTTTCCTCCAGCCTGTACAGACCTGATGAGGACAGGTAGAGCAAACACTGCAATGCAGAGTCAGCTGTTTGCTTGCAGATTTGAAAGGCAAAGCGTTCCAGGAAGGTACATCGAGTGTTCAGCCAAGTGCCTAAGCTGTGTCAGTGTATGATATAGAGAGCATCGAACTACCTTACATCTTTTGTGATGAGTAAGACAGGATGGTACTAACGAAACTCATCTTTTATTGCCCTCCTGATGTTTTGATATTATAGGCTGTGCCTCAGTCATTTAAGGTTTGCTTGACTTTTTGTCATATGCTGCTTAGTCTGGTTAATCTAGAATTTCAAAAAAGCTCAGACTTGCACTCTGTTCTTGGTGCATGAGAATCCCACTTTAAGGGGAAGGTAGAGTACACAGGAATGCTAAATTAGGTCCTCCCTCCTCTGGCACATTGCCCTGCACAAGAAAGGTCCAAGTCAGTGCCACGTAGATTTGTTTTCCATTCAGCAGCCTATTGACTAGTACAGTCCATAAACTCAGACACTTTTTCTGGTGCCTGTTTTCACTTTTTGATTCCCAAGTCAGTTTGAACCATCACCAGGGTTGCATTACATTCATATGTTCACACCACTGATCACCAAATTATTCCTTCTGTTTCAACTGGGCTGCCTTCTTGCCATATCAAAGCCTGGACTATATATCTGAAGTGATCTTTAATTAAAGCTAAGCATTGAAAGGGTGAATTATACGCTGCCTTCAATCTCTGATTTCATTTTTTATTTTTTTAAAAGCATCAATGCAATATTTTCCTTTAAGAGCCTTAGGGGATTGTTGTTGTTGTTGTTGTTGTTGTTGTTGTTGTTTTTGCACCTGGAACAAAAGACATGCAGCTGAAGTTCTCTGTTGGGAAAATCCATCTTCTTTAACTTCAGAAATACTAGACTCTGCCAGCAACTTGTCATTTCAAAATCAGAGGTATTTGCTCCTGCTTTTGTTTTATTCAATTTGAACCACTGTAATGTCCTTTTTGCCAGTCTTCCTGAACACAAAATTAACAGACTGCAGCTGGTACAAAATGTTGCTGCTGGGATTCTGACTGGCACCAGATGGAGCGAGTGCATAATTCCAGTTCTGTCTCAATCATCCACTGGTTGCCAGTAAAATTTCATATTAGCTTCAAGGTGCTCTCCTTGACCTATAAAGCCCTTTCAAATCTTCAATCACGCTTTTCCACTGATGTGATTGTCTTGTATATTTTTTCTTGCTGGTCTCCTGTATTTCAGCAGTAGCTAACTGTTCAGACACCATAGAAATGAGCATAATAAAAGAATCTGAATAAAATATAAGGGGACAACAGCTGATCATTTTTTAAAACAAATTTTCTCCAATAAATGATTTAATCAAAATAATTCCTTAAAATGAAAAGCAACACAAGTAGTTTAATGTTGCAGACTTCAAGGAATGCTCTTTACCTTCTGCACCCCCCCAAAAAAAAACAAAAAGACCCCCTAAACTTACATTATTCATCTTGATAAAAAATGCAATCAACTCTGGACTGCAGTTGCATCTCATGTTGGTTTTGTTTTGTTGAAGTATTTACATCAAAAAGTTAAAGCACATGGCACAATACTACCCTCCATCATACACCACTCTCCCCAAGAGTTCTGGCCTGAAATTATCAGGATGCTGCTGTTTTGCAAGTACCCAAACAGGAGATTCTTTTTTCTACTTTGAAGTGCTGACCTGCAATCATCACACCTGGATTATTAGGACACATAATACAACAGGAAAGTCCCATAGATCTCAAAACCAGCTTATGCTCTTTATCACAGTGGAAATACATAAAAGCTGAGATTTTGCATGTTTTTGGAACCCTCAGTTATCCAGTACATACCAATCTGGCAACACCAGGGTGCAACATGTCGTTGATAGTTACTTTCAAAAATGAACAAGCAGAGTTCAGGTTTGCTTCCTCAGAACGCAATGCACTCATTTTACAACAGCATCCCATTTTCTCCAAAATAGAATCTGTTCCTCAGTCAAGACTACTGGGCTCTTCATACACAGGAGGAGAGAGAATACCGTTCCAACAGATGCACAGCATCAGGTGAAGAGACAACAGGAGAACATAAGGAATGAACAWGGAGAGCACAAAGCTATTAGGACACCATTACAATTGAAAAACTCTGGTTTATCTAGACATCGCTAACAACAGTAAAGAGCTTTTATCCTGTTATTTCCCCGGTAAATTCCAAATGAAAATGTAATTCTTTATGGAGTATGGAACTGAGGCTCAGGAAAGGTCTTGCAGCAGATACGAAGTACCGACAGAAACCAAAATAAGCTTTCAGTCATAAGCTGATCCTTAACTCAGTGGGCCACATTGCCTTTCTCACCACTTTTGAGTATTTTGTAGGTACATGATAGAAGGACTACCGTTGCACCAAGAGGAGCTTAGCCATGACAGAATGGGGAAAGAAAGCCAGGCAAAGTTCCTTGTGGCTAGACTGCTTCCAGGAACTTAGCAAGCCTTTTTAAAACCAACTTTAAGCAACTACAGTACTCAGCAGTGTAGAAACGGGTAGATTAAGAGTGGCAAAAGGCAGCCTAAAGCATTGGGATATTCAAGGATTTTGCATATTTTCCTACAGTTACAGTTTACAAACCTAGCCAGTTTTGCGATACATAATCAAATAAACTCCCCTCAGCTTCAGTGGGAATTCAGGCTGTTATGAACCTGAGAAATTGGCCTAAGCTGAGCACTTTTTTTTAATGTAATGAAGACAAAACATCAGCCACAGTTGGAACAGCTGTCAGTGTTTCAATAATGAGAGACAATTCAGAATAACCAGCCTGGGTCAGGGCTAGCACTCCAGACAGCCAGCAGCTGCCTGCAGCCKCCTGCAGCCTCACAGCATTTTGTTCTCTACAATAATTTAAATGGCAGCCATTCCTTAGCCGCTAACTAAGGCTGATGAAGTCTTCACCAAGTTCAAAATGGTGCAAGTCATCAACCTCATCCTGCATGTAAACATAACTTCCTACAGGTTCCTTTTGCAAAGTGTCAGATAAAGGCTCCCTGTCTAGTCTTTAATATTTCTTTAAATGGCAGTTTTTATAGCGGATATTCTTTGCTGCGCTATCGTAGGAATGGGAATCAGTTTTGCTGACCACTTTTATTATATCACACAGAGCCAATCTTACATACCAGAAGCCGTGCTTGCTCTGATTTTTTCAGTGTATTTTTAGGTGACACTTGTCCCTAGTGGGTCCTTGTAGTAGAGCCAGTGGCCAAGAGGTTTCATACCATAAACCAAGTTCTGCGCCAAGAGCAGTTCTTCATGCTCAAAAAATACCAGAAGAAAGAGGGGCAGGGTAATCCTAACTTTTGACTGGCTAAAGCCACCAACACGTGTTATGTGGATGAGAGGGAGAACAGGACAGTACAGGACTAACAGAGGAAAAGCTGTCTGAGAAAAGCCTGGAAGGTAACTTTGTAGTAGATGCACCAATGCAAGAGAACAGGGTAGAGCATGGTCCATAATCTTGTGTGGTGTAGGGCCAGACAGCTCCCTGCAAAACCTTTCACATAGGATGTTCTCAAAGCTGCTAAAAAGGCCAACTCCTCTGGCATTCCCTACATCAAGACTCCYATGACAGACATGCTACTGCCATATGGCAGCCCCATCCTATATGTGTTCACAGCAGTTAGAAACATTTCATGGAGTAGACAAACCTGAGGACAAAATGGTGTGCTTGACTTGACTGGATAAGTTTTCTCCCCAGGTATTGGAGCAAATTTCACAGCTATTACTTTAGATTTATGCTACAGTAATAGAGTTTAAATTGGCTCAAGGCTACAAATACAGGAATGGAGATGTTAAGCTTGAGGCATGAACCTGGAGCAACACCCTGTGGAAAGTGTTGCACAAAAATAAGTAGGCTGTCTATTTGAAAGCGTAGGGCTGTGTACTGAAAAGCAAGTGTTAGACCATCTGAGAAAATTGCCTTTAATTTATCCCTGCATAAATGTGCCACTGTTGTGCATAGTCTACATCACCTTCAAAAGCTGCACTGAGGATTTGTAGCTTTCTAAGGTCAGGACAGTCTGAATTACTATGGGGCTAAACCAAGTGTCCACAGACCGAGTGTTCTCATGTACTTCATTTTCACTTTGTAGCTATGAACCATTCCATTTCACTGTAAACATCCCTTTATTCCATAGTTTTATACGGCCCTTACCCTTCTGTTTACAGCACTGTCTTTTTTTTTAAACCTTCTTCAAGGAAAGTTTGCTTTTCACACACAGGTGGCCCTCTGCCCACCTTCATCCAACAGACTTTATTATCAGCAAAACCCAAAAAGACAAATTCATCCTTTGTGCTGATGCAATTGACTTGTCACCTATTTTTACAGCTAATTAGCTCTTCAGTAGATGACTGTGGATGTCAGAGGTCATCTGATAGCTGATCCTGCTAAACTGACCGTAAATATTTCTTCCCAAATGTATGCAATTGCTCTTACAGCTACAGTCCCTCTCAAATTAACACTGCACATTTAACCTATCATTTCAGAAAGGAAAAGTATTAAGTCTTGATTAAAAATGATAGTTTCATATGGCTCACTCAGAAACAAATCTTTCACTGAAGACTTAACCTAACAACTGTTGATGTCAGAGATATCTCCGATCAGACGCCAATATCTTAGAGCCACGTCTTAGAGCCACGTTTTCTCTTGACATTTGCTTCTTTCAATATTAGTAGCTGTGTACTGTGCCTTACAGATACTGCATATATTAATAGATAGGTGGTTATGTCTGAAGGATACCAACAGCAGTGTACAGAGTTCAAATAGTCTCTACCACATAGTATATACAAAACAGTATAGTATATACAAAATAATTACACAGGTAGAAGTTTATTGAAGCCAGCTTACAAACAGTGGGAAATCCCCTTTCACTGCTTAACAGCTTAGAAAAAAGTGTGCTTAAAATGCTTCTTTTTTTTTTTCAAAACATTTATATTGCCCAAATAGAAACAAAAGTTGAAGACGAGATTCAGATCCACAAATTCCTGACTACCAGTCCTGGCTTAGTCCTCTAAAGGCTCACTCAGACATCAGCAGATAGACCAGTCACCTGGTATTTGGTGTTTTTAAGTCACAAGGTTTGACTTCAAAAATAGATGTATTATGTCAAGATCACACACAAGATGTAAAACCCTATCAGACAATCAAGTTTAACCAAGTGTAAAGTCATTTCTATTGGAGAGTGAAAAAAATTGAGAGACTTTGAATTACCAGCAACCAAATGGCAAAGTTTTATTTCCATTCAGGAAAAAAGTTGGTACCATTTTCAGAACATCTGAAATTTCACTAAACTGAGGTTTTTGAATGAAGAGAATCCAAGCATTCCTACATAGTTTTAGATAAAAAACCTCATAAGAATGAAATCTCCAATTTGTAAAATGGACCAAAGCAGCAGTAATAGTTTTCACTCGGGAAGTTTGCTGAAACATTGTTTGCATATTGTAATTCAGCAATACCCAAGCCCTTGAAATGGTACAGCTATATAAAACACCTCAGATATGGGCCTTGCCCAGCTCTTTGCTGTGACTGTCATCTGTGGCAGGGCCTTGCTGCTTACCCCCAGAGAAGAGGCTAGCAGGGCCACCCACATTTCAGCAGCACACGGGGCCAGGCGAGGCTGCTCAGGGCAGGCAAAGCTAACTAAGGCCATCAGTGCTCTCAGGACCCCACCAGGTTGCTCCTGCCCTTAATATGGACTTTAATACCATGTCTTACCAACATGACTAAGTCTTGCTGTGAGAGAAGCTTTTTCCTCCAGCAGAGTCAGTCAGGGAGAGCTAAGACAAAAGAGCTGGGGATCATACTGTGGCTCTACAAGCTGTRCTGAGCAGCAGCTTTCATTTAATCAAATGCTGTTACCATCTCCAGAAGTTGCAATTGCAGCTGAGGCCTCTAAGAAACACGGCTTTGCTCATGCTCTGTGCTTCAGTGAGAAGATCAGAATATTTGTCTGGGTTATTTGCCAACAGCTCCATTTTGTACCCGAAATTTCAGCTAGCAGCAAGAAACAGCCTGAAGGGTAGGGGAGAAAGACTAGCACTAGATAATATTTCTCTCTCCAGAATCACGAAGAATTGGAAACATTTCCCCCTTCATATTTAAATAATTTATCCTAATTAGAAGCAAGTGAGAGAGAAACTTGGTGGATAAAAATGCTAAATTACAGTCTACAGAATAAGAACTGTAGAGGGGACAACCACACAACATTGCACAGACTATAGGATGCTGTTTTCAGGAGTCTGAGGGAGTTCAAGTTCTTGACACAAAAAAATCCCTCTAGGCCTTATTTATATTTAGTGCCACTAGGTGATATATACAGGGCAAAATCCAAGACAAACCATTTCAAGCCTTCCTTGGGTCCTTCCCTAAATAGAGAAAATTTGTTCAGATATATCTATCTATTTGTTAATGATTATCAACCTTGCTTCTATGGTACTTAGTAAAAGGCACCTTAATTTTCTGGAAGCCCACAAGAAAAACAGTTTCGGATGTGTTTTAAGCTTGCCTAGAGCTCCAGTAAATATTTGCTCCTCCATCTCCAACTAAAGCAACTTCCAGGATTCCTATGCAGAAGTATAGGAATATCAAAAATGTATTTATATTGTCAATGGACAGTCTTTATCCCTTCCTTAAGCCTGTAGCCAAAATCAAAATAATTGGTCTTACAGTAAAGGGAACACTTTATGCCTCAGACATCCTAAGCAGTCTTACAGCCATGCAATTTCTCCATGTTGCAACATTCATTTATAAACTGGGATGTTAGTGTTCCTTGTTTTGTGAATCAGCTTCTTAGGTTTAAGTGCCTTAGTTCAGGGACTGTCTTGCACCTGGCCTGGAAAAAAGGGGTTATGATACCAGCCTAATTTAAGTCACGTTTCACTTTCTTAATTGAAGAAAAAACTAATTTGGGGGGTGGGGGAGGGGAATGAATTACAGGATTAAAGATCATTTTGCAAGCATCCTTACCATACCTTACTAACAGTGTATTACTGGTTCACAGATCACAGGTTAAATAACACAGTTCAGAATAACTGGCAATTATCAAGGACAACCAAAACATTTATTTGCATATTTAAGAAGTATAGAAGATGCACTTCTGTCATTTGCTAGAAGAGCATACACTTGAGCAAAAATTTCAGCTTCAAGTGTCAGACAGACATATTTGAGGTTTCTGGCATTCACAGCTGCCTTCAGCAGTGACTGCTTGAAATTCATTTTGCTATTCTTTCTGTATTAAGAAATCAATGCCCCTTTTTATCATTTATCTATCCAAAGCTCCTCCTAATTTATTATCACTTCATTAATGTACTGCCTACTACCTTTCAAGATCATTAAAGAAGTTAAATAATATCTTAAACCTTCTTCCTCAGCATTTTGTCCCTTGAAGCTGTATTGTATATACGTGATTAAATTCACCTTACTGTGTTTCAAGTCTGATCACCCCTCACCTCTTCTCTTTTTTTTTTTAAGGGGACATGATTTGAATTTCCATCCTCACAATTTTAAGTATAACTAATCATTTCTTGTAGAGACAAGACACCCTCTATTCATCAAGTCCTATTGCTGCTCTTCCTTTCAATCAGAAAGGGGCTGTAAGATATTTGTAAGACTGCACCAGGATGCCAGAGCTTCTCTGCTCTGTGTTTCCCTGGTTACTTTTGTGTGTTCTGCTTCAGTAGCAATCAGGTTGAAACAAAACAGGACCCATCAATAGGGTCATCCCTCTATAGAGGGGACCCCACTCTTCCTTCATCCTCACCCAATCACATTCACCTCAGTGATCTTTATACTCTTGCATCCTCCTCAGCCTCAGGCACACATTATATTCTCTGCTAGACAAACTACCTCAGAAATGCTTATTGTATACTGGTACCCTCTGTCAGCAGAGCTACTGGGTATATTTCTTTTGCTCAGCAGTTCAGTGCTGTGATTTGCACGTAATGTATTGTCCTCTCCTTGCACACTTTCATGCTGGCACTGTATGATTACTGTTTCCACTACTTAGGGATTTTTCATTTTACATCATCGCGATACAGAACATTCATTCTGAGCTGCGCCAATGTCAAAGTCCCTTCTGCCTACTTTGCATTCAAGACGCTGCTTTCTCAAGTTGAGTTTATATACCTCCCTGTAAACAGGCCTACTTCTGTACACAACCCTAAATTCAGAAAGCTTCTTGCTTGATGTCAGCAAGACTTTTATTCAGTTAGGAAGTAGAGAACTTTGCCTAAAGTAATGACTTTAATGAGGGGCGATATGCCAATTCAGTCAGCAATAAATAGCCTCTATTATTTTAACACTAATAAACTGCAGCAGCATAAATGGCTGTCACAGCTGATTAAGAAGAGGTTTCATCTGACTTCATTTACACACTGCATATCTGCCTTGTTCTTCTGTCTTCTTCCCCATTGCTCACCACAGCTCTGAGCTCTGTATTGCTGTGAAGTCCATTAGTCCATCCCAACTCACTGGTAGAGTCCATTATAACATATCAGGCTATTCTGTGACATCTCTTGGATTAAAGCTGCAATTTAATGCCAAACACAAGATTAAATGCTTTGCTCTAAGAATCAGGTTTGGTCAGTGTTCAAATGAGAGTACTTTAGTGAATGAGATACAGGAAAGCCAAAGAACACCTTCCAAAGAGCTGGCTGGTGCCAGGATACCCTGCCAACTTGTTGAACAATGTAAATGTCCTGTTCTCATTTCCACCTTAAAACTATAATACAATCTGTCTTTACTACTTCTCCCTATCTGGTGGGCCAGAGAGCAGGAAAAACGGACAAAATGAGCATGTTCTGACAAACAAACATGAACCACCCTCAGTTCTAACTTGCAGACTGTTAATAAGTGACACTTGTAAAGCACATCAGATCAAGGTGAAGGCCAAGAGAAACCGCTCTCTGAGATAGAAGGGACTTTGTTGGAGTAGGTGAAGCTACTACTGATACAAATTGCTGGAAGGCTGTGCAACTAAGTTACAGATAACAGCCCTATCTCCATCGGGAAGACTTAGCCTCATCCTCTCATAGGTAACAGCAGGGCATCTACAGAGGCTGCCCCCAATGCTGGGGGCTAATTCCATACCTGTTGAAACAAATATCCAAGGCACTGACTTCAGTAACACAGCATCAGGATGCACATAACCCAGAGCAGCCACTTACACTCTATTCTGTGCATACATCTTCTGTCTCCCAGTTCAAGGTCCTGCAGTCTGCTCCTAGCTCTTTTCACTGATCTGTAGGGCTATCCATGGAGCAAACCCATGCCTCTGCTTATTGTCCTTTTTGGATTGTTGTTTCCTTCAAGCAAGGACCATCTCATGCTATGACTTCCCAGTGCCCAGTACTGAGGGCCTTAATTTCTCCTAGTTCACCTACAGCCATTCTCTCATCTTTGTATAGAACATAATCCCAAGAATTACAAGAAACATGAAAATATGTGCTGGTTGCTGGAATAACTTCTTAAAACATGCAGTGTCACAGATTGGCCATAATAAACCCAAAGCACTGAGATTTACTGAGAACTGAAAAACAACAGCATATGATAAAAACAAACAAAAAACAAGCAGTAGCAAAGGGCTGACTCTGCAAAAAGATATTACAAAAGTAATTGGAAGCTAGGAGAAATAATCTATTTAAGAACAGTTATTATTTCAGTTAAGTGAGGTTAAGGATCATATAATATCAGTCAAGACCCCAAACTATGTCACTTCCCTTAGTGCTCTCCAACTTTAAAAAAAAAAAGGTATTTGGCTAGACAAGAGTACATCATTAAYTGGTATGACATTCATTTACCACAGAGGCAGTGGCAGAGATTAGACTTTAGGGATACTCAACAGCAGACCCAGGGACTTGAATGGCAATCCATTTTGTGTTAACTGGTACTGATGGAACTGTATTAATAAAAAAAAACCCACACTCCACACATAGGGCTGTGACGAGTAACACCTTACACTCAGTCATCTGCCTAAACAGAGCATGTACTGTCATGTATTCCCTGTATGGATTTTTGCCTGGTTACACAGGAATAAAGTGTTCCCTGAAAATACTATTCCTTTTTCCAAACGTTATTGAAGGAGATATTTCCTGTAAATTGCTACCTGAAAGAACAGTTGAGTGATTCAAACAGCTTGTGACAGTACGTATAGGAACACCCTCCAAGACGCAGACATTGGGAAACTGGCACAGTGACAGTGAAAAACACACCATATCACCAGTGATTACTGAATTCCAGAGGAGCAATATGGATGGTTATTGGCATTTGGGAGGAGCATAGGGGCACTAGCAAACAGAATTGCCCTTATTAAAGGGCAGATCAGCCTCAGAACTTAAGTTTTGACAGTTTTGTCAAGGTCTGAGGTCTAATAATCTGTGAACTCGAGAGCAACACCCAGCAGCTCAGGAAAATCATCCTATACACAGGATATAACATAGTCAGTGGAGGTACAATCCAGTACACCAAAACAACCTAAGATGTGTCCAGTTGCACTTGTGATCATGAGAAACTCACTACATCCACGTTTATTAGAACCAGGTTAGGGTCCAGGTGAAAAGCAGTACCGCTCTACCAAGCCATCCACATGACGCATTTCCACTGGAGAAGTTCTCCTCGCTGTGTTTGTAAGCCTTAGCATTTTCCTTTCCCCAAGGAGTTTGCAGCTTCTTACTGCAATTTCTCTTGCTATAAGGGGGTGTCCTCACAGAAGACCTCATTAAGCGTGGGCACGAACTGACTTAATTCAGCATAATCACGGTCCAGATATCAGAGGTTTTCAGTTGTTTCCAGTGTCAAGTGAAATTTTTCAAGTAAGCCTCACTCTATCCTATGAATCCCCCTGACAAGATATCATCTATTGACACGGTACATATTGCCCATTCTCAGTTTCAGATGTAGCAGAGTCACCACATTATATAAAAAGGACAAAGGCTGTTACTGGCACATTTACTACTGTCTGCAGAAACCCTCAGCTCACTGATGCCCAATATTGAACTTGGAATTCTGGCCTGCTTTTTCCACATCTGCTGCAGATCTATTTTGAAAGCCAGAGATGGCACAGGCAAGATCAGAGGTTATAATGGGAGGAGAGCAGCTACAAACAATAGATTGTTTTTACTACTGTGGATCCAAATACATGGGAACTAATCAGTGTGATTTCACTGACAAACTCTGGGCAGTGTTGCTAGAACATCAGTTTCTAGAAATAGGGGGCAAAACAGCTTGCTGTTTTTAATCTTTCCGGATACAGACTGATGGTGCAACAATAAAAACAAAGTAAACAGTGTGTCTATCTAGAACAATTCAGCTGTTCCTTCACAGTTTCTTAACAAGTCTTTTCTGGTCCAGCTAAGGCAGCTTGTATCAAACTCACAGAATGTGCCTCCGCTTTTGAGCTGCAATGCTGCCTAGCTGCTGCTAGTAACCCTAACTTATCTCTTTTTGCTGCTTTTTTAAGCAGTGTAGTAGAACAAGTTATGCTTTCTCCATGTCACAGGCCTCCTGAACTGAGACTGTACACAGAAAAAGAAGCTTCTGGCATTTTTCACATTTCAACCAGCAGTGGCTTGGCTGCACTATCAAAGCAGGCCTGGCAGATACACAGAACAGAGCATCCAAGACCCACCACAGACGCTGCTTGCACAAATGAACTAATAGCACAGATACCGCTGGGCCACAGCAAGGAGGCCAGGGGAAAAATAAAAACCCATGGAGACAGGGCTAGGCCATGGCTATAAAGAATCTGCTTTTCTTAGCAGGTGCTTTAGGTTCCAACATCTGCTGGCCATATAAATCAAAGCAGCTTCTACAATCATTTACGCAAATGAATGACGTGAACATATAAATATACTGTAAGGATTTTTCCTTGTTACTATTCTTGGCATTGAACCCATATAGAAGGTTCAGCAATCTTTTAGTCAAATAAAAAGGTAAACTTATGATAGGGAAAGAAAGAAGTAACTAATGGAAGTGTCTTATTTGTGTTCAAGATTTTTTGAATAAAGGATAAAAAAAGAGAGCCCTTCAACTATTTTAAAGGAGAGATCCTTCCTACTTTCAGCTATACTATATACTCTATTCCCAGGATGACGTCCTGGTTTTACTGAAGTAAAAAGTAACTTCAACTTCATTAAAAAGATTATTTCACTTCTACTGATTACACATGACTTGCAAAAGCGAGATGTTTGAAGTGCTTAGAAGGCCTCCAATTGGATATCAGTGGATGCTGTGTGTGTCACACCCTTGTGTTCTTTGCCACCTCATTATATGGTATATAAAGTATCAAAAGAATTTATACTGCACAGGACAATGAAATACAGGACAGGGATGAAACCTAGGTAGCTGACTGACAATAATTGCTTGAGAAGCTTGCTCACAAAAGTTTTTCCCATTACGGTTTCTTTTGCTGTGCCCCAGCTAACTGTTGCATCAATGCGAGAATCAACTGCTAGCAAGAACATCATAGCTGGATAAGTCAGATAATGTATTTTGGTTTTGTTCGTGCCTTAACTCTGAGATGAGAGCTACTAACTGGCCTTATTCCCCCCAAAGTTGGTCTTCCTTCCCTTTGGGCACTCTCAAAGCAATTTGATTTTAAAACTGATTTTCTTTTCTACAGCTACTCACTTGAACACTTCTGTTACAGTACATGTGCTCCTCACATCTTGAGGTCTCCAGTTTTGCTCACCGTCACACAGTACCTTAACCTTGTTTGGAAGATCCCACACCCTAAGCACCATCTTAGTGAAAGCGTGCATGATCTCAGCAGCCACTTTGAATAAAAAGCTTTGGGATTTTGTTCTCAGGGACTTCATCGTGCAAAAGCCATAAATATGTTGAAAAGGTGTTCACTGATTAATGAACATAGTCTTGTTCATAGTCATGAACATGAATAGTAACTATTTTACAGCAATCTCCTCAATTATTTTTTCAGCAAATTCAGAGTGGTGGTTGGTACATAGCTTGTGTACACTGTGCAGCTTCCCTGCTGAGATGGCTTGAGGCAAAGAGCTTTCCAGTCATCTTTGGCACAAAGTGCTGGACTGGCTGCTTAATCCCTGGCACTATGCATCTCCCCCCATCTGATGTTCACAAAGCCAGAACATAAGCTCTATTTTATGCTGGACTTGTTTCTCTGAGACATAAGGCTCTGTAGATAGTATGCCCCAATTGATAGCTGCAGCGAGCTATTCACTGAGCCTTCACATCCAGTCCAACAAGCTCCTCCAAGTTCACAGGATCCCTGCTGTTCACTCTTACACTATTATGTCCAGCAGAGAGACAGCTTCTGTGGCTAACACCAAGTACTTGGGTCTGGTGCTGCTGCTCACTCAAGCCAAAGTAGCTGGATGAAATCAATATAGAAGATAGGAGATCATCCTTGGTACCATACACCTGACTCCTGCTTCCACTGAAGTCCATGGTAGTATTTCAGGGCAGTGGGAACCCAGTTTTGATCCTACCTGCACCACAGYGAGCCATGAAAAGATTCCACTGAAAGTTAGCCAGCCAAAAGCAGTGCCAAAATGGAAAATCAGCTCCAAAAGGGCTTTGGCTTTCATTGCTTGTTTTACTTGCACATAACATGAGAGCGATCCTACAGCCCTTTCCGATGCTGGTAGTTCCACATATCCCAACTCTGCCACTCAATCTCAAGAGCATTGACTAGACAAGTAGTCCCACTCAGGTCCCAGTGACTCCATCATGCAGAGAGACTCCTATCAGTTTAATCAGCCCTATGGTTTGGCCACATATGATAGGGATTTTTTTTCCAGAACCCCCACATTTTCCCTTCACAGATGCAAACACATAAAAGGTCAGGCATCTGAAGTCAGGAGACTGTATACAAAAGCTGCTCTTTTAGCACTGTCTTAAAAACTGGAAACACGTGCATTTTCATTGTGATTCTAAAACAACTTCTGGACCTTCACCTGGCATCAGTTTTTCTCTGTTCATCACAAACTGTTCCTGGTCCCCAGCTTCTTCCATCTATGGTAATTACATCTATTTACAGAAACACTCAGGTGGACAGAGCTCTCCTAT
Organism: Apteryx rowi; assembly: GCF_003343035.1. Taxonomy (NCBI): domain Eukaryota; kingdom Metazoa; phylum Chordata; class Aves; order Apterygiformes; family Apterygidae; genus Apteryx; species Apteryx rowi. The sequence goes on from NW_020450542.1 coordinate 620,344, forward strand.
TCCCTGCCACCACCAGGTGCTGGAACAACTTCTTCAGGACACTAGAATCAAGAGACACCAATGGAGACACCAGTGGCTTAATGCCATTCCCCCTTTTTGAGAAGAAAAGTGCACAATTTGTGGCTCAGAATCTGAGTTTGTGATAGATTCTGGCCTCTTTTGCATATGGCATGTCACACATTGAATTTTATTACCATGTTTTAAATTCAATAGGATAACACCTCAGAGTTATGGGCTAAATTGGAAGTGTTATATTTTTCCTTGTTGTACACAGTCACTGATGTGATTTAATCTGTGCAGCCATGTGGACAACCAAAGAAACCTCTGCAGAAGAGGCATTGATCAGGTATGCTGTCAAGACTGATGGCTGAGTATGGAGTAAAAACTGTACACAGCAGGCTACACAGAAGTAACACTATAATGGACAGACATCATCATGTTTATAAAATCTTATTCATCCTAGGTCAAGATTGTAGATATCTAGATATATACAGTACCTCCAATTTATAAAGTGTCTACAGCAACATACCAGAAGGCTGCTTGCTTTTTATTATTTTTGAGAACAGGTGCTGAGCATTTTTATTAAGAACCATGCCTTTCTAGACATTCTCAGCTGGGGCCTCTTTTGCCTTCAAAACCACTAGTCACTTTAGAAAGTCTTAGCAAGTCTGGAATTCAGTCTCTTCATGAACATGAGCAAAAAAATAGAATTTGGGAGAAGGAGAAAACTGAACTACCTAAAAAGGTAACAATGTGACACATCAATACACTGTAACGAGAATAGTATCAGGCTTAATTTGCTTAAAAAAGAAAAACCACACAATGCAAACATTCAAAAAGTAAACAATGTAATTCAATGACAGTGTCCATCCCTAAAAGACTAAGTCCTTATATCTCAGATTGCACTGAAATATCCTTGTGCAAAAAGGTTAAACCAAAAAAGATAATAACTGATATTGAATCATTATTGCCCTGGATTTAACAGACTGTTTTGCAATATATCAGAGCAAAAAGTACTGTAAAAAGACTGTAGAACAGCGGTAAGTATTTAAATGGTACGTGATAGCTTTATAGAACAAGTGGCAGGTTTGAGAGAAAAGTAAATCCTTGCAGAAACTAATAAGCTCCTGTCTGCACAGCAGAGTTCACAAAATGGCAATACGGTATCATTAGGCTGGCACAGCAGCTGAATCACTAATACACCATCAGCAAAGCGTGTGCAGAATGAAATCTATAAAGTCACCGACTCCTGCTTCATGCTTGGGCATGCTGGAATGGTCTCAGCCATCACGCAGCAGCAGAGATGGCTATGAGACAGCAGCCTACTCAAAGAGACAAAGTACTTGAGATTGGTTCGTGTGGCTTGACACCTCGTAGTGGGCTGTAGATGCCTGCTCCATGTTCAGAGTTTCTCTGCAACTCCCCCACAAAGCAGTGAATAGATGCTGAGCAATTTGGGGGTGTGCGGGAGGGGAAAAAAGCACTGCCCACACTGACAGTGGAGATAGTTTGGAGATCAGAGAAAGCAGATGCACCGAGAACATTTCGCACAGAATCTCCAGGCCCAGAAGCCTTTACTGATACTGGATATGAACTCCATATCCATAGCCCTTTCTCCAATGTCTGTGACAACTGTTTTTACCAACAGCTATCCCCACCCATCTCTAGTGTCTGCCCTCTGAACAAAGTTGTTCATACTGCCAGGTTTGAGATGCAGAAGCACCTCTTCTGTGGCTGTTCCTCTGACTTCAGCACACAGCAAAGTCCAAGCCCAAAGTGCTGCACTTGTCTCCAACTCAGATGTGTCCTGCTGAGTGGCACAAGCACCACTAGGAAAAATTGTTCCTAAACAAAGCTAGGCATGATTCTCGTGCATGGTTTATCACTACAGCCAAAGTAATATTAAGCCTAGGATTGCGTATTGCATAGGCTGCTGTCCAGCAATAATATACTTAAGGTCTTAGTCTGATGCAATAAACCCCCCAAATATTAGTGAAACAAACACTTAACACTTACAAAGTGCTTGTATTCTTAGAGTAAACAATGGCTAAACAAGATATTTCCTCCAAATAAAGTGAGATCAATTCTTTCATCAGGCTAAGTATTGAAAGGTTACAACACAAAGGTAAACTCGAACAGTTCTGAGGGTGAGCTGATTAGGAATACCAACATATAGGCTCTAGTCTGAAGGAAAAGAACTTCATTGTGAATAAAGCTAATATATCCCATCAATCTAAGGAAGTAAAATCCATCTTGGACCAGATGCAGATGAATAATAATAATAGTTCCAAAAACAGTTACAAGAAAATACACATGCTAGGCAACTTTCTGCTAATATGAAACAGAAATAGACATAAGCTAAAATAAGAATATGTTTGTCTAGTTGAAACTGAATTACGCTTTCCCTCCCAAAAACATTCCAGTTAATGTTGACAGCTAGGATGTCATTCCCGCCTCCAGAAAGAGCCTGTAGCAGATCAGCAGACTGGGACCTGTTCCCAGCGGTTCAGGTTCAGGTGTGGAGTATGTAGTCATCTCCAGCCTGGAAGAGTTAACAAAAAATTATGGCAAGGATCAACAAGCAGATGCAGCCTGTAAGTTCCCGTTGACCAGGTGTCCTTAAGCCCTTTTGCTACTGTGGAAAATGAAAAACAGTTTGAAAATTTACCACTACATTTAAACAGTCATTTGAAGTATTATGGTCAGTTTGACAAAAGAAAAGGAGAATACTTCAGCTTCTGCCTAAGCAGACCAGGCAACACAGTTGTGTTGATGATTTCATGGATAGATTTTTGAGCACATCTTAAGGTATTCCTGAATATTATTGTGTACCTTAGCATCATACTTGGTCTAGCATTTCATAGTCAGCTGGACTGACACTGCTCAAAATTGTCTTGATTTCTGTAAACCAACTCCTTAAGCTTTAAAGCCTCATTTAATTACATTTAGAAACAAATGAATAAAGAGCTTCACCAACAGGATACAGGGCAGAGTATTTTATGAACTATGTAAATAGAGTATTGCCTACTTTGCATAAAAGTCACTAAAGATCTTCAAGCTTAACACGTATGAAGGTTTAAGGGGCACTTACTTGAGAAGATATGCATATGTAATATTTGGAGCCTCAACACTTGTGACTAATGCAGTCATTGCAAACTTACAGTATGCTCTGGAAGCTACAAATGTTTCCATGAAAACATCACTAGGAGAACATGAAGGTTTCAAGGCCTAAGCATACAAGATTCAGGTATAGCCAAAGTTTTGGCAAAACATCCAGTTCCAGTCCTTCCCTTTAGAGGAGAAGCACCACAGTCTGGCTCTCAGTAACAGGATTGTTAAGTTTTGCCAGAACCTTGCCATACGGACACAAAGGTGGTTTCTCCTACATTTTATATCCATAAAATTTATTCTAATAGTTCTGATACAGCATATTTTCCAGAGAAGAGGGGGGAGACAAATTCCCTTTGAAGAAAAACTAAAATGGGAAGAAAAGCCTTTGAAACAAGCTGTGTAAGCAAAGATAATTTAGTTAAAAGGTATCGAGGCCATGTTGCTAGCCACAGCACACTGCTACAAACTGAAATCAGGTTTTCTTGCTACCAGTTTCCTGTTTCTGCCACTGTTTCCTTGAGTGACCTTGGTGAGCTCACTTAAAACTGTTCTCTAGCTTCCTATCCTCATTTTAAGGATATTGGCCTTCTCCCATATTCATTAGCCTTGTTCATATAGGCACACCCTTTTTAGAGAAGCAAACACGTTTGACAATGCTACTAAAGAGTCCTAGATTTTGCCCAGTATTGCTAAACTCTAATGTAATTCATAACACTGTATCAGCAATAAGACCAAAAACTATCACAGGTCTCTTCCCCACTCACCCTCCAGTCAGAAAACCAAAGAACTCAAGCACAGTTGATTGCTTTTTTTTTTTTTTAATCCTGGAATACATCCCAAGTTTAGGTTTGTTTAGAAAGACCAAGTTAAAGAAAAAGATTTGGATGGCTTAGGAAAGAATCCTGAAGTCTAAAATGATACTTGAGAAGACCTAAGATAAATTACATGGTTTCTATTTGTGTGTCTTACAGAAAAAGAAAATCTCTGTAAGGAAAAGTGAATCAATTTCTTTCTCCTTAATTCTCAGCTGGATTAAAGGGGTATACAGGGCAGTGAAGTGGGGGAGACAGGTCTGGCTACTATGAGTTGTTTCTACGCAATTCTCACAGTCTCCAGATCCCAGAGAGACTCCACAACATTTATGAAGACCTGCCTACTTTATTATTAGTGCCCTTGGAAAAATTCTGCCCATTTCCTAACTCTGAACTCATCTTTCTCCCTCTGTTCTGGGGCCTACGAGGGAGTCCATCTGCTAATTCACAGCTACAGTCCTTTGAAGTGCCATTGATATTCAAAACTCGTGGAGCCTTCTGAATCATAATGGCACCCTCAAACGCGACTCCAGCCACACTACAAATAAACTTGCTCTGGTGAACCTGCTAGTCGCTTCAGTGTGCTAACGTCAGCCTACCTCTGAGAAAAGGGCTCCAGCAGCATAAGCATTGCAAAGGAAAATAAAATCCTCAGCATGGAGCCCTGGAGAAGAAAAACAGTGAGATATTTAAACCTACCCATTTCTTTTTAAATACTTGGGTGTTCTTTATAGAGGGAATTTCCCCCTCCCCCGCTCCCCACCAGAAGCGTCTAAAGTGTTACTCACTTTATTTACAGAGCTTTGATGTGAGCCTCCAAATTTTTAGTTCAGCTTTTAGGAATGTGAGGGTCAACTCATTTTCTCTTTCTGGGGAAATTAGACCGAATTTCATACCACCATTTATTCCAAACAAGGAAATACATGGAGGAATTCTACTCTAATTCACAACAGTCAGTGGTTAAAATCTCCACCAGAGTTTAGGTAGCCCACACCAGAAGAGATTCATTCATTCACTGGTCAACTTTACACAGATCATGCTCAGCCACTGCAAATTAGGAACATCACAAGAYAGGTTTGCTATTTACAGTCCAAAAGAAAGTAAGATTCCTCAGATACAAAGTCAGGAGCATCGCTTTCTAGTGGCAAACAGACCTGTACAAAAGTGAAGAATAGCTGGGATCCTTCAAAAAGTCTAACTCAACTTTCAAATTCTGCCCTTCATAGGCAATGATTTCTACAGAGATGCCATTGCTGGAACCACACTGATCTCAAAGCAGGTTTTCCATCCACAGGTAGCAGTACTTCTACATGATGGATTTTACCCCCTAGGTAACAGTAATTGCTCTGAACTGCACAAACTACATGCTCAAAGCCGCTGGCATTTTCATTTATTTTGATTGACCGACTTCATTGGCTACTCAAGTCGTTTTTCCCAGTGGTTGCAACATTGGCTCAGATTTGTCTTCCAGTGAGAGAACAATTTTAATGGCCTATTGAGTGCTCATTTGTAATAGCAATCTTAGTCTCATTAAAATTTTCAGTAGTCAGATCATCTAGAAGCCTTATAGCAATCATGACAACAAACTGTCATACAGAAATAGCAAGAGGATTCCATACACCTGAGCCACGTGGATTCTAGCTAAAATCAGTCAGGGACAAACCTGAAAACCTGTGTTTCTGTGTTTTCTGCCAGGGTTTGAACCAACAAAAGACCCACACTCTAAGTCTGATGAATCATTAAAGTACAGCTACAAATTTAGGAGCAGACACCACAGAACATTTCTGGTTTCAAGCATTCCTTCTTGTTGGGAAGGATTTGAAATGGCCAAATATAACAGGCCCTGGAAAACAAATCCATGTAGCATGGTGGAGTTTTGCCTACAACAGCATTATATTCCTTAATACCTCCTCTCGGACCTCATAACAAAAAGGCAAAAGTGTCCTGCATACAGTTCTTGGCCAGACTGATCTCTCTGCTGTCCCAGAAGTTAATAGGAACTGATGGAGGTCATTCCCTTGAAGGCTTAGGTATTCCTTTAAGCATGTTCCTCCATACAGTGTCTGCATTTACCTAGCAGACCATGGGCAAATACATACAAGCAGCCTTCCTTTGTATTGTAAGCACATTTATAACCATGTAATATCAACTATTCCTGAATTAAGAAAAAAAGTATTTCTTTCTTCTGGCTTTTATCTCATAAATAAGCACTGCCTTGAAGATGAGGTGGTGTGGGCAATCTTATCACCTTCTTGTATGCTAGGCATAGATCAGCAGCAACCAGGTAAAGCAGAGTTCATTCCTGCACCTTGTTGTAGTTCAGTCAAACAGCACTAAGAAGAGCAATCAGATTAATTCCAGTCCTGTGCTTTGAATGGGACACGCACTGGCCAGGTCATTAAGAAATGCACTATAATTAAAGTCCCTTGTGCCTTACACAAGCAACTTAATATATTTAAGGTAGTCTCACCTTTGATATTTGCATGATAGAGGGGAAATCAGGTACCTCAAAGGAAGGTGACACAGGGGCAAAGCAACCCTTGATTGTATCAGAGCATTTTCCCACTTAACTCACTACAGATGAAAACAATATCAACTTCAAGCTGTGAAAGACAGACATCAAGCTGGTCCCTGCCCCAGCAAACATGTGTTCTAGCAGCATTAAAATAATCAGATAATACAGTTCTAGCTATGACTTGGTTTCAGTGTGTTTGGAATCCCACTGCTTAAGACTGAAGCTGTAATAACATGAGCCAACACTTTCAGATGTCTTTATCTATACTTCAGTAAGTATGTAAGTGAGCTCATTCACAAAGGCCTGAGATTACTTAACATTGGTTGTAGATACATAATAAAATGGATTTAGATGCTTGGCTTAATAAAGAAAAAAGCTACAATTCACCCCTTGGTGTTTTCTCTTATTCTCACTTGGGAGTGAAGGGGAGATAGCATTTCTTAAGTTTATAAGCATAACTATTTCTAAAGACCCAGCAGCAAGAGGTGTATGAAGTGCAGTATTCTATCTTTGACAATTACATAGTTATTAAACATGTACGTTTACAAGAAATCCTTCTGTGCAGCAACATCACTATTAATCATGGATAAAGCAGAAAATTAAACTTTGACTACAATACTTACATATTTATACAGAAGGCACAGTGTCGCATTAAAATTCAGTCTAGCACCCTAATCCAATCCATTCAATCAGAATGCACATATAAACACACTTTATTAGGTACATTTCTGGTAATGCAAATAGATACGCATCTCTTACCCTTTCCCAGAGAAAGAATTTCAGACCCTGAAACATGCAAAACCCTTTACACACACTTACAGAGAACAAAAAATATTCTGTGACTAAGTACTATTCCAGTGAAGAAAGTAAACAGTAATTGTTCATTACTATAGCCAGGAAGAGGAAGATGCAATGTTTACAGGGAGAAGTGCTCCTGTGCTTTAAAGTATATCCATATTTTCTCTCCCTATGCCTAATACAAAGTATTACCTCCTGAAACAAGCCATCGCTGTTTCCAGAGTCAGTAGAACAGTTTGTACAAGACAATCTCAGTCATTTGAATTTGGATGCTATTATAATACAATTATTCAATTAAAGGAGATCCTAACATCATATTCCATCTTTTCCACACTTTCAGAACAACCTAAGCACTTGATCTTCCCGCATTTAGATATGCTTGCAAATTCTTAGCTTTAACGTTCGACTTTTAGTTCAACAGAAGAAGTATTATATTCACAGATGGAACTTCTTGTGTTTCAGTTTGTGCCTGTTGCCTCTCATCCTATCGCTGGGCATTGCTGCAAAGAGTCTGGCCCCATCCTCTCTACACCCTCCCTTCAGATATTTATACGCATTGCTAAGATCCTCCCTCAGTCTTCTCTTCTCCAGGCTGAACAGTTCCAGCTCTCTCAGCCTTTCCTCGTAGGTGAGAGAATCTCATATGAGATTATCCTCATATTCAAGCTCAAACAATGTATTTCTTCAAACCCTTTGAGGTCAGTTGATGCAAGAGTTTCTGTAGAACTTTAAGAATAGTAGGCTGTGCTTTCTGCCAGCTTTTGAACAAGAATTTACAGTAACCAAAAAGCTCAAGAATGCACACTCCCTTGTGTAGCTTAAAGCATGTAGGACCAAAAACCATCTGCAGAATGCTAAAATAATCTTAAAATACGTTCTTTTGGTACAACAGTCTAAGACAGAATTTATGACAAGGGCTGGGTAAATAACTGAAATGATCTTATTAACGATAGAAGTTTCTGCTAATGTTTTTGGAGAGACATGAAAAGAGACTCCTGTTATTGATTTGTTCTCCTGTGAAACATGTCACAAGGAGAATCTAGGTATGGTGAGAAAAATGAAGTAAACAATCTTCAGAATTGCCAGTGAATTTCTTACTGGATGAAAAAAGGCACAAAGCTTTCCTGCAGGGATCTCACTGCAGGAAGAGAGATTTTTGTCTGTGGATCATTTACTAGGACCTCATCCTGCGGGAGTTTTGCCATGGACATCAATAGAACCAGGATATTCTTCCAAAAAACAAGGACCTTTCAAGTCAAGTTTCAGATAGGAGAACAGACAACACCATGATTGCTTGATTGCTTGTTTTTTTTTTGTTTGGAGGAAAACAAACAAACAAACTTCAGGGAATACACTTATCACTACAAACTGCCAGCACAGAGCCAGTTATGCAGATATGTGCTCCTAACTATTTTTTCTTAACGTGATTTTCAAGATACACTGGTCAGTTTTACAGTCACATTGATTTCATTTCCTATTGAATTTCATTTTCAAGTTGTCACTAACCCAGAAAGGCATTCAAGGCCCCAATCCTGGAGAGGGGGAACACATGCACATGCTTAACTTTAAGCACTTGAACATTCTGACTCCTCAGGCTGAATTATACTCAATGACATAAGAATGTTAGTTGGCCATTTAACAGGAAAGCAGTAAAGAAATTCATTAGCATGCCAACAATAAATTCATTAATATTTATCTTACACTGTGATGGTTGCCACAGACAGCAGCACCAGGAAATTATTAAATGCATATTCATTGCAGAGTTGATATGGTGCAAGCCCTGAGGCTGAACAATCACCATAAGAAGAAATATCAAAGAGTTGTTTCACCCTTTGTGCGCAGTTCATGCTGTGCACTGAAGCTGGTAGCATTGGGGAGGGGGCGGGGGGGCAGGGAGGAAGGGAGAACCACAAGCGTGCTGTTATATAATTGAAACCTATAACAAAGCATACACAAGCACACACACCCAGTGTGTGATTAAGGCTAGGTAACCTGAAATACGGCATTTTGCAACTTCCAAGAGCTTGACTTTGAACCTTGAAATACTGTTTCAATTAAAAGGGTTTGGGGTTTGCTTGTTTTTCTCTGCTGTATAATAGGTTATGCATTCACCACAGTAAAGCTAGTATATTTGCAGTAAACCATCTGCAGTTACCAAAGTCTTCAACCTTGCTTCAGCATTAAATCAACCACAAAAGCAATTTATTGCTTCATATATTCCAACACCATGAACAATATCCATTAAATCTCCATCTCATAGTGACCACATTGCTCTATACTTGGATTGCAGTCTCATATTACAGCCTCTGAGAGAGCAAGGGGATTACCCTCCTACCTTCTATCCTGAGAATCATATTACAGTATCTTGCTGCACATTGAGCCCTAAGAGGTGCTAAATATTTCTACCTATGAAAAAGAAGTCTATTTCTAAGCATTGGTCCATTATAACCATTGAGCCACAGTCAGCACCTGTTCTGGGAACAGAGGAACCGCAGAATTGTTCCTTCAAGAACCATAACACAAAGGTCTCAGAAGCTGCAATAACACCTCAGCGCTAAATCCCACATGGAACATGACTCCAGTCTCATAAATGTACCACCTAAAATCAATTACAATGTCACAAGCATTTAGCTTGTTTTTTTTTTCCCCTGAGCCTGTACATCTTGTTGAAATAAGAGCCTTTCAGTCCAGTTTTAGCCAAATCTGAGTCTAATGGATATTGCTTTTTAAGACACTAAAATCACTTTTATCTCTTTCTTTGATGGTGTAGAGCAGGCTATCATTAATGTAGTGTGATTATTTTTTAGACTTTCTTCCTTTGTAACCATCGGAAATACTAATTCAGCAATTCCAGCCTTTGGTGCCTACATCTCAGAAAGGATTTACAATAAGAAATTATTAATACATCCTCAGTGAGATAATTTTTGGCCACTGGTTAGAAAATCTGTCAAGCAATCCACTACCACTGGCTTAAAAAGGTTAGTGCAACTAGTTTCTATTTCTGCAGTGGCTGCCAAGAGATTTACTGCACCTTTTTATCTAAGGGTCCAATACTCATGCAGACAGGCCAGAGAAACTCTAGGAAAAAGCCATCGTGCAACAGGTACTATGAGGACATAACTTCATTGGAAAATCCTGATGGTAAAGTGTCAGTGTGTCCCACCCACCCAAAAGGAAGCCATAAATTTCAGCTTAGGTGACTACTATGTTAGGCATTTCAGGCAGCTTTTTCAACCTTGGAGGTTTGGGCAACCTGCCAGTAATGAAGATGTATTAATGCTTAATGCAGCTTAATGTAATAGGTGTCATGTTCATAATTTACAGAAGCTCTTCCTAAAGCATTAAATTCATTTATACTCCTTAAAAGCTACTCAATCCTCAGGGCTAAGTTAGTTTGGTTGGTGGGAGGGGGCTCTTTTAGCATCAAATGATATATAAATTGTTAACATATCCAAACTCATCCATTAGTGTGTGTGAAAGCAATAAATGTGCCAAAGTAGCAATAACATGATCGAGGAAAGTCATTGTGGTCATTAGGGCTGAAAGGGTTTCATTTATGGCCCCAAAGAGAATGAAGGCTATAAAATAAACCTTGGGAGCCCTGGTGACCAGAAGGTTTGCCATATTATATTAAAATAAATATAAAACACCTTTCAGTTTCATAAATGGTTACATATTGTACCACCTGTTTCTTTGCTGCTTCTGTCCCTCTACTCTTCTCCGTGGCTGCCATGTTGGATTTAGAAAGGAACATAGGGCATGATGCAAGACACCAAGTACACTGAAGGACAACACCGATCACTCACATCTCTCCATGGCAAATCTGACATCCTGAAAGTTATGCTGTCATGCAGAAGGGCCATGCAAGACTGACAGTTTGAGACTTCGTAAGCTCTGAGATGCATTGTTTTGACAGCAGAGCTAGTGCAGATGTGAAAATATGTGCGCAGCCTCCACRCTGAAGACAGAGGCCATGGTACATTTCTGCCTCAGGATCTTCTATTTCATACCTTGGAGTCTGTTCTCATCAAAGGCAGGGAGCTATGTTTATGATAACAGGCATGTAACACCTGATAAGATCACTGAGCACCAGGAAAGCTCTCAAAGTACAACTATTGGGGGAAGAAGGCCATCTTTTCTTGTAACACAGGCCCTGATGCTGGAGATTTCCATGTGCTGCTATCAGAGATGCAGACTAGACAGTTATCACAACAGGCCAAAGCCCAAAGCCCGTATTTCAGTAAGTCTTTCCTGATGACAGCTGAAGCTTTGTGCAATTTTGGACCAATGACTAAACCACTGGGAACCCAGGTTTTGGCATTTTAGATGGCTAAGAAACAGTTTTCAGCCCTGAACTTGGACAACTATATTTAAAGTCCTCCTAGTGTCACAAGTCTCAGACTTCCCACAAACTACAGCATTACTTTTGTCCTGATGTAACTGTAGGTCATGCTAGGGAACATAGTTAACACTGAGTTAAGAGCTCTGTGTTGTTTTGCCTCCTCTTTTTTATTTTTTGAAGCAAGTGTTTTAAAAACTGAAACACCAAATTCTGCTCCTCCTAGTCCAGAGACTATGTTCAACTGGAGTCAGACAATTTGACATATATTACTGCTGAGAGCAGAGTTTGGCCTAACAGGTTCAAATTCAGAGAACTCAGCAGAGGACTCTGCTACCTGCTCTTTGGCTCCCTTGTCCTAAAAGGATGGGTGAACATCCCCTATATAAGGGATGAGCACCTTGCAATGAGGGACTGGTTAAGGACCCCAGCAGATTCCCAGCAAGACAGTACTGGTCTTCCCTTTTTGCCATTTGCCTTGAGAGGTTTGTCAGCATTTCCTGCTGGAACAGAAACCCATCTGCAACTCCCTGTTAGGAATCCACACTGACCTTTCTGTCAGGCTAAATCTTAGTAAACTGGTATGCACGTGTGTTACAGGTATACTGCAGAGCTGAAGCTGTACCTCCAGATGCACCACTATAAGATCAGAGAGTAAGTGTGTCTAACAACCTGTAATTAAGTCATGTCATGTAGCCAGATTCGACTTGGAGAAAAATGCCTACAGTAATTGCATTTAGTTCATCTTGTAGCATGGTCCCAATCATAACTGCTAATTCAATTGTACGTTCATTCTGCCAGCTCATTGCCATTAAGCACACATTTAATTACTTCAATAAAGGATTAATATGCAGCACACAAAAGAAAGGACATCATGCTGTGCCAAAGCACACAGCTGCCCCGCCATTTAGTGAGGAGATAAAGAAAGAATATCATTGGGCAGTATAATCCTGCTACAAATACATCATTATTAGATGAACATTCGGGACTTTTATTTTCATGCTTGTTATTCACCACTCAGCATACATATATTTCCTTGGCACCAGAAAGAGTCATAATGCGCAAGTGACAGCTCTGCCATTGTTGTCCCAGTGATGGCACTGCTAGCCCCCCTTCTTGCTCCCCCCATGCTTGTAAGGTTGCTCTTATCTCGTCTCCAGGCGAGGGCTTACAGCAGCTACATTACAACATCCCAAGATAAGGGGCCCTGCTTGACATTATTCCTGCCTGTGCTGCAAACAACTGACAAGCATGGCAAGTATAAAAAAAGAGCGAGAACAACAAAGGCTGTTGCCCCCCCGCCCAGTTCCCCCCACTCCACCTCAGAAGACAGCTCATCAATTCTCCAGGATGTACACAATCATTATTGTAGGGGAAACAAAGACCAGTGTCAATTGTGCAGTGTTATAAAGCAGTCCCTCAAATTAAAACCATGTACCTAACTGCATCTGATGGCAGAAGCTATTTAGCAGCGATATTTTTACCGAAAGGCAATGAAAAGCAATAACTGCTTTATTTAATGTATCTGTTCAATCCAGCTGCCTTGGATGGGCCTTAATAGAAGCTGTCGATCAATGTCAGAGCCTTTGAAATAACTGCAGCAGACTGCAATAAACACGAAGGAAAGATAACTAAAGCTACTGATCAGCCTCTTGTTACCTTCCTGCATCCAGAGATTTGTCATTTGTTTTCACTGCTTATAATAGCTGGGGGTTGATGATTATCATGTGAGCACGGGGCTGTGTGAGTGCAAGGAGAGGAATGAAGGGAGTTGAGGAGAGGCACAGATGGAAGAAAGTTCAGCTGGGACACTAGGAATTCAGAAGCTGAATTTCTGTAAGACACAAATTCATGCTTCTGCTATTTCAATTGCTGGACAGCTTAAAAATAATCTTACTTTTCTTGCTTGCTGGTTCATAAAGAAGTTCAAAAAAATAAAAGGAAGTATTATGGGGCAACCAACTCCTAGCTTACCCACAGCTACTCCACATCAGCAGAGCTCTTTTGCAGAGATTCCTCACCATAATTGACACTTATTTACTGATTCAAACAGACAGTAAAGCTGGTGACGTGGAAGCAGATGGTATGCAAGCAGCTGCCTTTTACGGGATAAGCTTGCACAAGTCAAACCCAGCACCCATATGTGAGAGATGCTGCAAAGCCTGCTTGCCTGATTTGCTGGACTCCAGAAAGCATTTCACAAAATCCACCTCTATGCTGAACTTGCATCTTGTCTTTGGCATGGTGTGGCAGGTACTTCTGCAAGAAGATCAGACACAGACAAAAGCCCACAACTGTTTCAACAAGGCAACTTTTGATGGCAACAGGAGGGAGCTGAGCAGATCCTGTTGCTCCAAGAGCATATTAACCCAAGCAAAATGACAATCTCCAGTCAGGCAAAGGCATATGGAATTTTCCTCAGCACTTCTGGTATGGAATTCCAATATGAGGCAAAGGCTTACACATCTGGTCACAGATATTTAGACAAGATGTAGTAAAGGGCCAATAGAACACCATAATGCAGGAATGCAATAGAAAACTGCTGGCTTAGAGCTCAACTCAGTCATAAGGGGTTTGAATGAATCTTTAAGGCAAGTTTTTGATTATCTAGTTTGCTATGCAATATTTTAAAGCTTGGTGTTGTGGCAGCATTCACAGAAGGAAAACTTCTGTGCTTAATTCAGCTCTAGAGATTCCATAGGCTGATCTTTGTTTTGTTTCAGGGAGCACTCTGTAGGGAGTTATAAAAAAATTCTAAAAAAATAAGAGATTCTTCCCTCTTTGCAATCTATAGATTTTACTGAAACACTCAAACCTAATAATTCTTTTAAATCCTACTTTAAACTTGATTTGGCAAGCATTTTTATGGGAAAGGTAGCAGTTCTCTTTGACCCTTTTCTAATGCCATATATATTAGCAGATAGCATACTACTTATTTTAGGTCATTCTTTATTCAGGTAGATTACAGCAGAAACTACTGTCTACATAGTCTACCTTTGGCTATACCATTCATTACATAAGGAGATTTTTCTAAAAGGTTTTGAAACTGATCTTACATACTTCAGAATTTCCACCCCATCCCCCCACTCCCCAGTCTTCCTTTACAGCTAGCATTATCTAAGATAAGCTTTATGCTTATCTTTAGGTTTATCTTTATGCATGCAGTTTAAGCTCTTTAGAGTCAATAACTAATTTAGACTAACATGTCAGTTACCACTGCAGTAAAAATGCACCCTTTTAAAATTAGTATGCCTTTAGTTTGCGTGCAGTTCCTTCTAGGTTTGTATCTGCACATGTTTGCATGCAGACATATGCTACAACATATACTCAATATACAGAAATCTTACTCCCTGAGTAGGTCTGCTGGCCTCCAAGGAATAACCTATACAATTTTTTTTATTACTGGAGCAACTGTGACAAGCATCCCAGTATGTTAGGCAAAAAAGTACTAGTTTACAGAAGACTATCAGCAGAATCTAGGCTGCAATATTTGCAGTATTTTCCTTTTCCCTGTGGTGTCCAAATACACACTATTAGAACCAAGTCTAAACCAAATTTCAATTAGTTATGGGTAAACTCTTAAAAGTTTACTTTGGGTCAGCATCCCAGCACAGGTCTAAAAATTCTCTTCAGGGGGGTTTTCTTGGTACTTCCTAAATTAAATTGTAGATTGTCTTTTCATCCCATCTTTTTCATTACACAGACCTCATCTAAGCATCTCACTAGAGTAGATTCTGAGGTCATAGGACAAAATGATGAAATACACACTCTCTCCTGTTTTACAGACAGAACTTAAACCAAGCAGGTAAGTTGGCTTATCCAGTGGCATAGAGAATCTGCAGCAAAATCTGACAACTCCTCAATGACAGTACAGTACACATCCCCAGAGTTTTTCTTCACCTTTGCCCAAGGCTATTCTTCCTTGGAATCTGGGTGAGATGTCTCTCCTCCCAGAGCCAACAGACCCAGCTCAGACCTTGCTGAAGTGCCCCAGATCAGGACACCGGCCCAGAAGCATACACTGACCTGGCTACCAGCTGTGCACCCCACATTGGTACAGCCGCTGGAACAGGATGGGCACTGTTATACGCAGATAGCTCACCTTATGCTACTGGAAAGGGCATGTGAAACTGGCCACAGGACAATATCTCTATATAAGGTTCACAGAAGTATGTAATTTAAGGGAGAATGCAACAAGAACAAAGTGCCACCAACAGCTTCAGAAACAGCATGTGTTTAAATGTCTCCTCATTTACTACTTACATCTGTGATATACTCTTACTAATTCTCTCAAAGCAGGGTGCCCTTTCCTTTCAGCTCAGCATTGTACTTTCTAATCAATCTTTCTTGATAACACATGCTTCATTTGTAACATGACATTTCTTAGCTTTTAAAAGAATTTTTTTCTTGCTCCTTGCTCTACAGAGGTAAAGGAAATGTGTAGCAGGAAGAGAGATGTAGGCTGGTATCTCAGTTTTCTAGATCAAAGCCTGCTCAGAGTTTGAGCAGCAAACTATACAAATAGTTCCACCTCTTTTCAAGGCAACCCCTTTCCATGGCTTCCAAGAAACCCTGAAGGACCACTGGACTTTGAGCATAATTACTATCCAACTCATACTAATTGCAATGTCCAATTCAGGCCATCTCATAGTCTCAGAAGTTACGATAAAAATTCCTGAAAATTATATTAGCAAGAAAACACAGGAAAAGGCAGTCCCTTGGGGCATACCAAAACACCCTGGACACAAAAGCCTGGTGTTAAAATACTATATTTTTAAGTGGAAAGTGTCTGACCTCAGCATTACTTTTAAGCTCTAGGAATCACACTGTCATTGCTCCCTTCTTGTAAGGGCTCTTGCAGCACGTGCAATGTAGCGGGGCTACTCCAAGGGCAGGCTTCAGCCCAGCCACAGCTCCCAGCATGTTCTGGCTGGACCTCCCCCAGGCTCCAGGGTCATGATGCCTCATGCATTTCCAAGCTACAGCTCACAGGGCTCCCCTGCTCCCTTGGGTGCAGGCACACTGGCTAGCAGCTGGGAAAACAACGTGCACATCCTCAGTGAGTGGACTGAGCCTACACCACCCAAAGCCTCCACAAATTAGATCCCAGGAGTTACCAGGCAAGCTTTGCTCAGTAAAAAATTTTGAGTAGTCTAGTCTATAAATAGCACATGCATTAGGAGTATAAGTGCAGCTATATTGCATCAGACCCAGGTCTGTCTAGTATCCTGTCTCCTACAGTAGTCCACAGCAGTTGTCTAGGCAATAGCATAAGAAAAAGATAAGCATGCAGAGGCTTTTCCCCAGAATATTCCCTCAACTTCTAGTAATACTTGGTTCAGCCATTTCCTGGACAAGGAGTGGTAACTATTTAAGAGGATAGGCTATTGGAGAGTGAAATTCAGACCCATCAAGTAAAACTTACAAAAGCACTTCAAGTAAGTAGCTTGCCAACCAATTTGTGTCCTTCAAAAATTAGCATTTAGAAAATTAGCCTCAATTATTCCATTGTATAGGACAGAAGTCTGGAAAAACTGGCTTTTCTGCCTGAATTCCAAGGTCCAAGGGTTTTATCCCATCCTGGCCATGTAAGAGCCCACAAATACACATCAGTAACAATAATTACATCAACCCTTTCCACTAACTGGTTCCTGTTGGATAGTTTTCCCAGTTTGGAGACTGGAAGCCTGTCATTTTCACTTGTTCTACTGTGCTCAAACATGTCCTGATGTCAAAACCTGAAGAAAACAGAGTGGAAGAAAAGGATCTCATTCCATACTGGGCCAGCATGGAAGGGCTGCAAGCCCCCAAAGGGAACTGACAACATGCTCCAGTGCCATGAAGCACATGCCCCAGTTGTGAGATCTCGGTTACTTCTATTCTCATTGTCTGAGAGATGAGTGGGAAGAATTACAACCCACCTTCCTAAGCCTGCAATCTGCACATCTCACTCATCAGGATGCAGAAATACAAGACACTCCAGTACTGATCTGGGCCACACCCTGCAATTAAGCTAATAACTCCAAACACTGTCAAGTTAAAGTCAGGGCTTGGGAACGCTGATGAAACATGCAGCTCGTGGCAGCAAGAGAACTGTCATCCCAGCATGTGCACTGCAGCAATACTCCACAGATATGCTCCAGGCACTTAAGTGTTTAACACAGGGCATCCAGTCTTTGCTCTACACTCAGATAATCACTGTTATCACTCTGAAAGAAAATGGAAATTGTACAGATTTCAACAAAAAGCCTATTACAAATTAATGGTGTGCAAAACACTGCAGGAAAACTACTTTGAGTCTCATCTTTATCTCCTATCTAGGGGCCAGATAGYTGCAGGCCAGCTGCATATTGCAATTGTGCTTGTGGAGTCAGTGTATGGAGAGTCAGCTACTGGACTATGAGGCCCCACTGTGGACTGGACAGCAGAGTTTAAAGTCTCTAGGCCATTAACTGAGAAACATGCACAGCTTCTATACAGTCCTACCTTCTCCTACCACTGAGCAGCCCATCATGCTTCCACTTCAGTCCTCATTTTAGAGAAATTAAAAGGGCAGGRAATATGCAGTTTAACACAGCTGCAAACATATTTTCACGGCAGCATGGCTCTTTAAGCCCAGGAGGACAACTTATTTCTAAGGTTTTGCCAAGTAGATAACAGAAGGAAAAGTCCCAGGAAAGATGTAATAGCAGCAGTTGGGTTGTGAGGCAATGTGGGAGAAGCAGTTCCTGTAGCTAAAGGAACGGGTGAATTTAAAGCTTAGAGACAGAGCAAATTATAGCCAGAGACATCTGAACAACTTCAGTTCTAAGAAGTGGGAAGTATTCTTCCCTCCCCCTTTTATTCCAGCTTTATACTTGTTCGCTTTCAAACCAAAAGCAAAAGAGACAACATGCAAATTTAATATTTCTTTAAAATAAGAACAAAGCTCTAGCAGGAGATTGAAAAAGCCACTAATGCATAGGTTTTCCTTAGCTGCCTGCAACTTGTTTTGCATAATAGCAACTGCCCTTCAAAACTGGTAGTAAGGTGTTTATAGTCCATCTAAAATCCTCTAGCATCAGCAATTACCCCCTTTAGTGCCAATCATCCAAAGAGTGTCTCTTGAGGATCTTCTGATCCATCCCTTTCTCCTGTAAGGAACATTCACATCTCCTTTCTCTCCTTAAAATCAAAACTATTATTTATCCGCTTATCTCCCACTATGATTTAGGCAGCCTCTTCTTTTTTGGCCCTCCTAGTCACTGAAAACTACCACCATTAAAACCATCTCCCTATGCACACACCAGCTAAATCCTCCCCTTCTTACTACCTGCCACAACACCGCATGAAAACTTTGCTTCACACCTTAGTTCTGCTCCTGTCCGCTCTTTTTGTGAGGATCCAACAGCAACATCAGCCTCGGTGTATTTCAGGGAATGCCTCTCATCCATGAAGGCATAGCCTAGTCTTTCAATAATCAGACTCTTCTGCCACTGGTTTTATGCCCTACCTATTGGCTCCTTTGAGAAAGTACTGTTTTCCCTTTTGTAAAGAGCCTCATGCTTTGATGGTGCTATTACTAACAGAAGTAACAAGACAGTCTGAGCCAGAACTCTGTTCCACTAGCATTTGCTGCAGCAGGTACCAGCGTACATACACTGGAAGCCAGATTTTGGCCTTAGCCATCATTTCAAGATATGCTTTGGGTTGGATGAAACTACAAAAAGGACTGCTGCAGGTGGAAGATCTTTTTTTTGGCAGCAGGACAAAAAATCTGGGAAGCAGCTTTAGCACAAGAATCAAAAAGTTTATTCAGGCACAACTGTTGAGGATGTCTCAGCTCCCCCAGCCTCTCTAAAAATGCTGCTGGCCATTCCTACCATATTACACAATGACTTTGTAATGTAGACAAATGTCTGCTAGAGATTAGCCTGAGCTCACTAACCTCATTTCCACTTGTGACCCAAACCTGAATTGATCCTAGTGTCTCAAGGGGTGAAAGGCTAGCATACTGCATTAACTTAAAGAAATGGAGATATTTTTCCAATTGTCTCTTGCCTGTTCAAGTCTCACTGCTTACATTCAGCCTCTATACCACATGTTGGCCCAGGCATTGCATAAATTGTTTTTGTTTTCCTGTTTTTCCACAAAGATTCATAGTCCAGCCTTTCCCATGTTCCATAGCATGATGAAGCTTTCCTGCATCCCTCAGTACGACAGAGCCATAAATGCAAGACAACATTTCTCTTCAGTCTGTCAAACGTTACACAGTACAAGCAATGCACAATACCTCTTAACACCTTTCATTCTACACGAGCAGCCAAAATACACTGATTAAGTATTGGAAGAAGCATTTCTACACCACATGCAGAGCAGAACATGTGTGCTCTGAGGAACAGGGTTTCTTTGTATCCTACACAGATGCTAGTTCCATGTAATCCTGTGTGGGTTTTCCTCCCTTCTAGAGGCTGGACTGCAGAGAAGTCGCAACTGCCTTCCATTTAATCAGGGTGTTTCATTAACCAAACCAATAAGTGCTCCTACTTCTGGATAAAAGATCCTGTCTAAAAAAAGAAATCCATCCAATATTCTTATGAAAGTCTGAGGTGCAGCTGTTCTTTGTAGAACTGCACAAGCACAAAAAATGAAGAGGCTATCACTAGAATCTATGCCTACTACTCATTACAATTTCTAGTTTTCTAAACCAGGAGTGGAAACTATACCACAAGACTTCAGAAAGCAACTATATGCACACACACGCTATGAACAGTTAATAAGCAAAAGACACTGACACTGCCTTGCAAGACTGGAAATCTAAACCCTTCACTATTCAAAATAAGTCAGGGACAAGTGTTTATATACATGCAGTAAAACTATTTAACATCTATACCTTTAGTTACCAAAAGCAGTAATACAGCATTCTGTATTAGGTCATGGAGTAAACATTCTGGTTCTGAATACTACAGTTTAAGAACCAGCTAGATCAGAGCTTTTACCCTACTAGATTATCTCACACTCACTAAACTCCCCTCCCCATTCCCCCCAGAGTTATGTTTCCTAGGTTTGGACTTCCCTTCCCAGTCAGGAGATTGCAGCTGGTCCAGGGAGGTCAGATAGAAGGTTGTGTTCATTCATGCTGTGCAGAGCTGCTCGCAGTTACCAGCCTCAGACACTTTAGCAAATTCAAGCTATTTTTCCACCTACCATGCATTATAGTTTTGTTACATTCACGCATTCTTAACACCAGTTGACCACTTATTTCATGCACCAGAGAAATCATTTTCAATGTACTAATATACTTGGTATTAATTCTGTGTAAAGAGTTCTGATACAAGACCAAGACACCAGAAGTATCTTGCAGAGAATCAGCTCTTTGTTGTATACAACATGAGCCTTTCTTTCAAGTTTTTACTGAATTCCATTTCTTTAGTCTAGCTGTTCCCCACACTGTGGTATGGAATACATGACAGTGGAGAAGAACTAATTGGCCTAATAACTGAACTCAAGGGCTTAATTTCATCTTCAAAAATGGAGAGCCTTTCCTTGAAAAACTTCAAGAGAAAATCCTCAAGATGATTACGTATACATGTATTTGGCTAGATATGTTTGAGGTACAACACCAGCTTTATTCATTCATGGGGTACAAACTGATTACCTAGACTGCAGAGCAGTGTAACTACAAATCATATAGAACCCAATTTTAGTATGTTTTTTCTTTTCTTTTTTTTTTTTTTTAAGAGACAGTGGCTAAGAGCAGAGATTCAATATTGAATTCCTATGTTATTATTTGGGCACATGACTTGATAATGAAGTTTTTTGAAGGGTAAGACAGCATTTCAAAATGATGTCAGCGCTTGTCTTGAATTCCTGGGCAACTTAGATATACAGCTTCACATCCCAGTGTTGGAATCAGTGCTCCAGGACTGTGCCTGCAAAGCCGATGTTATAATCAGAGTCTGAATACCAGGTGTATTCCCTAAACTTTGCAGCAAGTAGGATCTAAACCACATCAATACAACAATGTGTAACTACTCATAAGAGGAAAAACTCATCCAAGGCTGTAAAACAATTGTGTAATAGCGGTTTGCTAGAAGGACTGTGAAAGTTGTTATTAAGAAGAGACTATGGGCTATTTAAACTATTAAGTTTGTAGATATCCTGCGCTGGCAACCGTGTGAAACAATTCCCATTTCTACTTTTGTTTTCACGTTGCTTGGTCTTTTCATGATATTTACTGTAATCAGACCTGCACACTCAAGAGTTTGCTGCAATTGTTGCTTCAAGACCAACAGGCATTTCTACTTCTAAACAGTCTGTTGCTTAATACTATTGCAGATGTTCAGTGAGCAAAATCAGTTTACCCAAAAGAGCGTATGAATAAGCTTATTCATAGAAAACATTCACTTGTCTAATCTCTAGTTTTAGAAGTCTTATGAATGCTTCTAGCAGAATAAACTTTGCAGTCCAGAGTTGCATTTTGTGAAGTTGTTGGCAGAAATGCTCATCTAGCAGATTGCAGCTAGTCTTGTCTCAACATTACCTCAAAGAAGCTAGTCACTTTCTATGCAAAATTGTTGAAAGAGCACCGTTCAAATCAAACGTTTTCCCCATTTTCAAACAATCAGACTGAACCTGTAGGATAACCACCTAGTTATGGTCTTGGTTTCACCTCTTGCAAAACAGTTTGTTGACTTACAGTGTAATCTTGCAACACTCCTACACATTGCTGCAAGACTCCTGTACCTTAGTAATGCCACTTCTCGTAGCATGTTTGTTCCTATTCACAGCTTACTAGTCTGCTCAGCTGCTGAGTCTGTGATACACCAAGTAGAGGAGCCACATGGACACCTATCAGTGACAGCATGGGCTCAGACACAGGTACACAGTTGGAAGAGACTGGAATCTCCGCAGAGCAACAGCACCCCTCCTCATCACACAGCCAAAACAAGAAATCTCACAGTGGAAGGATACGTATCCCACAGTAGACTTCATAAAGGCTCTGGGACCGAAACACTCCTTATAGCAAGGCTTTGGGAACAGGCAGGCTACTCATACGAGAAATATACTTGTGACTCTAAAACGGAGGTTTGTAATGCTTGAAAGAGAAGTGAAGAAACTGGTATTGTGCCTCATAGGACTGCTCCATCATTCATACTCACGTGCTAAGATTTGTCCAAGTCCAGATGGTTACTGGAGGATGTATGTGACAGGTGCTGAACAAGGAAATGGGTAATCCTTAACAAATCTAGACACCATCACAAGTGCCAGAGGAGCCAATGCCTTTATTCCCTCTTGTTGGTTATGATTAGCCAGCTTTCTTAATGTCTAGGCCCACTGCAGCTCATCAGTCAAGTTTATTCTAAGTTAGCAGCACCTACCCAACCAAATAGGGTAAGACAAAGCATGTCAAGGGAAACTTAGGAGAATGCAGGAATACAAAGGTGTGAACGTGCCTGCAGAGTAATAATTAAATCTAGGCTAGTAAAAGGCTATGCCAAGTCTAAATGAGTGAAAATAAACAACATAGAATGAAATTCCATTTATTGCCCTCCCCTTTCTAATCAGCCACCTTTGTAAATAAAGGCAGCTGAGGTAAACAGATTAGGAAGTTCTCCAGAGTCTGGTAAGAAAGCCATGGAAGAGTCAGGAACTGCACACAGCTCTGAATCCCTCTGTACTACCTTAACAACAAGCTCCCTCTCAACAGGGCTTTTACCAAGTCATTTACAGTATGACCCCCAACAGCAAAGTATCTAAATACCTACACAGCTAGTGGTACATTCTAGGACTGTGTATTGCAACCCAGGACACCATATTTTGTGGTAAAACCAGTCATCTTTGCCAGCCTGAGTTAGTAACAAGGATAAACACTGTCCAAACTGCACAATGAGTACTAGATATGTTATATGCAATCACATCTGCTTTCTACAGAATATTAAATTTTGGGGCATTTATCTCAGAGGGCTAGGAGAAAACACAGCACACTGACAGACAAGAGGCCTGGGCCAATTTTGCCTATCTGCTAATCTGTATACAGCTTATTTAAGCAAGAGGATATATACCTGCAATTTCATTTTCTGTTTTTTCCTCATAAAACTTTCACATGCCCAAGATTACTCTGCACAAGAGTCTCTGCATTTAGACTTCACTGTGCATGTATTAAAAGCCAACAAATCAAGGATATTAGACAAAGAATGATAATATAAATTTAGCTGTACCTCTGGAGATGTAAGTAGAGTACTCCCAAGGGGTGAACTAAGAATAGCAAAGAGCTTGGCTAGGGTTATTGTCTTTAATGGACAAAATTGAATTGACCGCACAATGTCTGTAGTTAATGGCAAAAGTAAATTAATTTACAGCAAATGACACCATAGTATGGTCAAAAAAATGGTATGATCAGCTACTGACAACTCAATGACAGACTGACCACAGGATTTCACTCATGCAAGGACAGTCATTTAGGGAGTCCCAAAACTGCAGGAAAGCAAGAACACAGGATGGAAGTGGATCCCTCTTCAGGGAAAACAGCAATATCCAAAGCTGCCAACATACCAAGTTTTGTGTATTTTGTTGAAATCTTACCTAAAAAACAAAACACTGACTTCCACAAAAGTCAGAGCTCCTGTTTCTCTCTGTTGCACTTTGCTATTCAGTTTTCAGAACCCTTTTTTGCTTTACCATATAGAGGTGTACAAACCCATCAAAAAAAGTTTCCACTCCTTTAATTGAGGAGTGCATGATCATATGTAATTAAAATAGGCTGCAAATAGCAACACCACATTTAAAGTTGCCTGATGAGTTCGATTGATAGAATTTTGAATCCAAAGCAACCTGTTAACTAAACTGTAACACTCACTGAAGTGTTTTATGTGAAATCTGTGGTCTGTTTAAGCAGTGCAAGAAACTGGGGGTTGTTTTTGAATAAAAGCCTCTTATAATGATGGTCTCAAATGCTCAATGTGCCATCACACCTCCATGAGCCTTTAAGCTAAATTCATCCAGCTAGACCCATGCTCTTATATTAGTTTCCCATTACTTCTGCAGTTTGAAGGGTTCAAAATACTTTAAGATGATGCCCATTGAATTCTTTCCTTCAACTGACATGAGTACTGTCACACGGGGCCTATTCTGCCAGTGAAATCTCCGAGGGAGAAGTCGGAGAGTACTGCATATAAGCAATGAGGCAGCTGAAGTGGGCTTTGCACGCTGCSCACCACAAGAGATATGCCTCCACATAGGCATCTTTGCTCTGATTTGCTAGTGCAGGCTGCCAGTTGTAACTTTGATCTCAGAAAAAGCAAAATGTGAAGGTGCAGAATAGGTGGGAGAACTAGAGGGAGCTGACAGTTAAAAATTTTCAGGAATTAGATGAGATTACATTTAAGGTCTTGCAAAAGGAGGGTCCCTCTGAATTGCTGAGAATTAAAGGTACTTCACTAGCAGTGGTTAAAATCTCTCTCATTTTAAGAAAAAAGCCATGAAATGTTCTTTCATCCCATAGTGTTTGCTTTTCCTCATATACTCTAGAATTTTATTATTGCTTTTTTTTAATTTCTATTTGATCTTATCATCTTATGCCTAGGAGCTAATTTTTGCATACCCTGGCAGAAGAAAATAATGTACTTCTAGGTTGCAAACTTGGCACCATAGTTTCATTTGTAAAACAAGTGATTTACAGAGCATGTAGATTTGGCCATAGAAGCTTCACTTTATGTTTAAAAAGAGTCACTTCTCTTTTACAGGAGAGTTATGCACACACAGGGTTGAAGCTCCACACTCAGCATAACCACCAGCTTTTATTAATCTCCACATACACTGCCCATATCTCCAGGCCCTACTACATAGAACACAGGAGCTGTTATCACTTTAGATGAAGTCACTAAAATAAGAGAAAAGCCATCAGAAATAAACTTGGTACCCATAGCCCTTGCTGAGTCTTTACCTACTAGATCACCTTGGAAAGTCACTTAAGGCACCCAGGGAAGCTGAAGTAGCCTTCTAGCTTTAATGTCTAATACCTTGTTCCAGCCACTACAACGGTTGAGGAACGTAGTTAGTGTCAAAGATTTAATGCTTTTTCACATTAGTGATGTCAGTGCAAAATGGCCATCTTCTCCGAATAATTTATCTCCCCACTGCATAATTTTCTTATCTCTTTTTCCCTTTTGGCTTTTTACTGTAGATGGGAAGGCAAGTGGCTGTTAGTCCTCGAAAATCCTATGGAGCATCCTTCCCATCAATCAATTAAAAAACACTTACCTTACACTCAACATGATTTATTTCTTGTTAATACAATTGTCTCACTATATCCTTCTATTATTATACCCTTAATTCCATTAGCCATTCACTTAATGCTCTCTTTAAAGCTGACCCCAGTCTGGAGAGAAGAGAAAAGAAAGTTCGTCTAATAGTGGCAATACCAATAAAATTTTGAAGTTCTTCTCTTAAAATCCTGTAGGTCACTGAAAAGACAGGTCCAGAACATATCCTACTTGCTCTACAGGAGAATATTTATTTTTCATACATTTTTAACTAAATGGCTTGTTGGCTCCAAGCTATTTGTATTTTCATATTTCATGATCTCCTGTACTGTTCTGACACAGCAACTTTGGCAGAGAAGGAAACCATTTACCCATTCCTCCTCTAGCAAATGCAACACTGGTCTGCAGAAAGGTGAGGATAACAGAGAACCTCGTCACAGCTTTCATGGCAGAACGCCTGGTCATATACTCCAGGGAGCCAAAATACCCATTAAAATTGTCATGATTGTTGGCTGAGAAAGGAACATCAGCATATTCCTCAGGTAAAGTTAGAACCTGTCATCCTACCAATAACCAGGGCACAACCAGTTAAAAGGCAATTAATTTGCAGCTGAGAGGACACTTTTATACAATGCTTAACTACAAAATTCTTGCTATGTGAGATTAAGCTTACCAGAGTACATTGCTTATGTGACCAACAGCATCCTCAGTTAGATAAAGTTCAAAGCTTCTTAAGAGATACATAACCATGGGATACATCTAGGGCRTGAAATAGTTGCCCATTGCTTAACTTCAGAAGAAAATTTCATTGATATGAGGTTGCTAGTTTCCTTTTCTGACAACTCCCCCAGTGATTTTCTACATCTTAATGGAGACTCAGCAAAGCCTATCTTCCTGAGCAGAGAAGAGTCAGCAAGAACTACTAGACCAGTCCTGAAGGCCATTCCGATTGCTTACTGCTGCCCTAAGTTCCACTACAGAAACAACTCCCTCGTGAAAATCATGTTTTATACCTAATATTTTTCTAAAAATATTTAGATTTGTAGTGATCATTGTACAGACACAAGACCACTTAACAGATTACATTGATAACATAAGTAACATCACTGTGTAACTAATGAGATTCAAGACCATAACTGATATGCATGTGTATTTACATACACACACTCTGAACTTAATAGTGTGCATCACTGCCATATACATTCCCACAGAATAGCAATGTCTAGCTGGTAACATCCAGACTCCTTCATCCAGTACCATTGATAAATGATCTCAAAGTTCACCACACTAATGACATCAGCCACAATTTCTGCTTCCTAAGCAGTACCTTCTCAAAGCAGAAGGCAGACAACCTTTTCTCATGATGAATCGCCACCTTAGCAGTGGTCCACATGTTGCACCAAGCTGCTTAAGGAAGGCTCTCGTATGCTAAACAAGATACAGCAATATGAGCAGTTCGTAGTTCGTGACAGAATCAGACTAGAAATCTCACAAATACTGTGTTCAGTCTGCTGACTGGCACTAGGCACGATCAAAGGTTGAGGGGCCTTCAGGATAACATCCATCAGGAAGATCTTAAACAGTAATTCTTGCATGTTTGTTATTTCTGGATAATGCTTTAACATCTTCCAGACAATTATTCTTTCTTGTGTTTCTGGACTCTCTCCCCTGTTTTTAACTAGAGGAATGTTACCATGACTATAAAATATTTTCTACCTTCCTCTGCACACAATCTCCTATAGAGATTGATCTGACCTATAGAATTGTTTCCATGCCACTGATGCCAATAGGGACCAGGATCTCCTGGATCTCAGATTTTGGCCCCATCCCTTCAGGTAGTAGCCCAATGACAGGTTTGGATTGCTGAATCTTCCCTAAGCCAGCTGGGTGTTGGACCTTCATTCATATCATTGCCACAAAAATCCAAGCAGTTGTTTGCAAGCTGCACAGATTACAGCTTTATTTTCTCTTTTCTCTGTATGCAGCAAGGGATGTGATGTTTCATGCATTCAAAGACAGAGTATGCATTCTAAGAGCTCAGCTGAATCCAAGTCCACAGGATGGAATGGGATAAGATAATTAATGCTCCTATCTCGAGGGGCCCTAACCAATCGTTAGTTTAGGAGTATCTAGAGATTGAGCCATGGTGTCAACTCTTGCCTGTCTCTAAGATACTGTGCAAAACCAAGGGAATGGAAAGATGCCTCTTTCCATGGAGATTCCAGTGGAAAGCTCCAGAGCACATCCGCACAAGTCCCTCACAGACTATCACAAGACAAGCCATCTTCTGAGAAGCATGACATTCTCAAGCAAGGTCTGGACTGAAAGGTTCATCCTCTTTATTCTGAATTTTTTGCTTCATCTGCACCAGCAGACAGTTAACTAGCCTCACAAGTAGACATGTATAGGTTTTGGTTATTGCTGTCAGGTTTTGTCATGTGATTTTTTTCACCATCATGATTGTTTTCAGAGGTACAAGAAAGGAAACAACTTTTCTTGGTTTAGGGTAGTGCTTACTGCATATTTAGGAGCTTTCAAAAGTAATAAAACAAGGAGAAGCAAGGGTCATTTCGAAACACATGCAAAAGCTTCAAGGCATTTTAAACAACTTCTAAACAGGCCATACAATATGCAAATACCTTGCCACAAAACTTCCATTAGCACTGTAGTTAAACAGCTGAATCCTACATGTTACACTGGATATTCTTTACCTTGGAGTTGTCTCCTCATCCTCCTGAGGAAATTCCTTATTGTAACAGCCTATTTCATGAAAGCTACTAACGGTGGAAAGGAGTACATGAAACATATCTTGTGTGGCAGTCCTGGAGGTGCATTCAGCTACACTTGGTTGGCATGTTAGGCAGCAGCAAAGTGGTCACAAAATAAATAGCATTCCAATTTGTTATCGGTTTACTTTCAAACTTAATAAATGACCCTAGTGTTGATAACTACCAAGTTTCTACCCAAATAAAACCTTGACACTTCATAAATATCAGATAGAGCTAGATCTACACATGTCCCATTCTCCCCAGTATTTATAAATATATACCTTTAACACTGAATCTTCTGTTAGGAAATGTCATTTTGGTCATACCCAGATGTTTGATTTTAAACATGAATCTTTCCTGCTTTGACTAATTCAAACAAACACCCCTCTTACTGTAGGCCCCACACAAACAAAGTTCTACCACACGCATTCTTTTTAGAGCTAGAAGTTACAGAAATAAGAGGTGAGAAATCAATCCCAAGGGTCATCTGATCACTCAACTGGCCTCTATCACAGAGAAATGCTATGCTGGCCAGACCAGCACATCTACATCATCAGAGAAGGTATCAGCTACATCAATAAGGAGATGAATTCTCATCTAACAGATCACAGAGGAATATTTTCTGTAACCAAATTTTCCTTTGCTCTATTTAATCTTGTTATTTCTTGGAGTACGTAGAGCAGTTATTCCTTGTCCTAGATGTTTATAGCACATCCTTGTGTTACACTTATAAGCTTTGGCCACATCCACTCCAGTTCATTGCCCCATGATCTGCTTCAGTTTGATACCTAGCTTATGTTAGAATTACTCCTGCTTTTGTTTTAGTTAGTCCAGGAGGAAAGATAAAGTTTAAAACCACACATCTGTATATGACTAGAGGGACATTTGTTAGAGTAGACAAACTCATGAAGGTTACACGATGTGAAGGCCATTTCCTATTTGCCATTGTTTCTTTCAGATGCAAAGCTTCACTGATTTCTTTCTATAATGAAAGGTTACCTTCTGGCCATTATTAAAGATCAGGTCTTACAGGCTAAGATATGTGGAAACTGGACTGATCTTTGTACAGTTTGCCTATGGTGCTTTATTGTTTAGACTAAACTTTTTTCAGTGGGGGAAAGACTTAGATGTGTAGTAAAGAGGGGGAAAAAAGTATAGAAAAATGCAGTAGTTTCTTTCTACACAATATGAGGCTTTCCTGTGCTATCACAGTGAAATGAAAAGGCATTTCTTCTACCCCTGATAAGTCATAACATTTAAACCACAGAGCTAGCCATGAAATCCTATGCATCATTTACATCTTTGATGCTGAACTGACTTCACAGTAAGAATGTCTTGGCAGGACTACAGCACCTGCTGTCAAAGGGAAACACTGATTACAGTTTTCTTTAAAGAGTTGTTCTTGTCCACTTTCATTAAGCTGAGGTATGATAATCGCCGAGTTAAAGTTCTAATGAGTAATTACTCCTGCAGTGGGGTTAGAGAACCACTACTCAAAAACCTCATTAAGATCCTTATGTATTTCTGCATTTCCCTTTCAGCTATTATTGATTACAATGATGTGTGTATAAATATATGCTTTCCTCCTTGATGATCATCCCTATTTCTCCTGGCCAATACATTCAGTAAGGCCACAGTTCAATGCTTTTGAGGCCACAACGGCCTCCATGGGAATTAAGTCTGACGTCAGAAATACTGACTTGCGGCTTCAGTGAATGAATTAAAAAGGAAAATCATGCTGAATATCATCAAGAGAGCTCCTACATTCACACACAGCCAGTGGCAACCAATTTAATACAAAAGGAGATAAGGACCTCGCTTCAAATAGAACTCAGTAAAATTAATTTTGACAGCGAACAAAACCATTTGAGACAGGTCCTTTTGCTGTTGCTTTAAAAGGCAAAAAAAGCACAGCGTGTTTGTATGTAGAGTGCTGTTTCTTGCTCAGGATGTCTTTATGTTTGAGGGGGGGAATCTCCTGACCACTGGGAGAAGCCGTTAGGCTGCAGGTGAACTGAGCAAAAGTTAATAGGGTCAAAACCTATAGATACACTCCCAGGGAGACAGTCTTGCTTTCTGAAGCTAAATGTATTCCAAGGTTATATAGTTAGCCATCCTAAATAGAAATATCAGCTAGTACCAGGTTCATTTCCAGTTGTCTTAATATAAACTAGGGTTCTTGGAACAAAAGCAGGTCCTGGATTTGTCTCAGTTATCAGCTTTACTCACAGAAGACTGGGATAGAGATGCCAGCGTCACCCACCTACTTTGGAAAGCAACGCCTGGTCTAGCGCATCTCCAAAGGCCGAAGTATTAGGAGTAAAGCAAACGGCCACCGAAGTTTAACAATTTTATATCATAATAGCAGCTGCTGTGCATTGCTCTAGATAAACACCTCTGCAGATTAATGAGTGGCTCAGAAAGAAGAAATTTTATTTAGCTCTCCTCAGCCTGACAAGGTGACAATGCATGCTCATGCTGCCGTTGCAGCAAAAGGGAGAAGAAAAAAGCCATGATGTTTAGGAGCTGGAAGAGAACACAGATGTCCAAACTTGAAGAACAGGAAGAACTATGTAACAAGCAGGGGAAGTCCAAAGACTTGAGAAGCCCCTCAGACAACCTCAAACTCTTAGAAGACCCATGTATCTGTAAATCTAAGCAGCCTCTTCCTGTTGGTTTCAGATAATTTAGATAACTTACAAAAGTTCCTTAAGGCTTTTTTGGCCTTCCCATCCTTTCTTTAGGGCAGAGGTAAGGGATTACACTAGATTCCTGCTGAGAAACAGGGGAAATAACTAAGCAGTGGGAAGGTAAGCCCTGCCTTCATGCCAGAGCATCAGGGGGTTGAAGCAAGGGCTGCACAGGTAGCAATCTTACCTTGTTTTTGTGTTGAAATAAGGACTCTGGCAGTATTAGACATTAAGAAACTCAGCATCTCATCTTCCCAAGATGACCAACATACCCTCATTCACACAGAACAAAACACTATGGGTTTAATATGCTCCAGTCACTAGCGTTCAAGATCCGCTCCCAATCTGAAAGGACAGAAAGGCTCAGCTTGAAGTATTGTCTGGAGTCAAAACATCATCTGGAAAGGTCTTCTCCCCATCCATTAACCCTCCAGAGCAGCTCAATAATATATATTATGAATGGGTGTCCCTGTGAGGCACGTAAGAAAGTGTACTTCTGCTTTATCTATTCTTTGCATAGTCAAAGGCATCCAGTGTCAGAACAAAACAGGCTGAAATCCTCCACAAGCTGAACACTCTTTCCAAAGGCTGTCAGTTTAGACAACAGCTGAGCAAGGAAACAGCTGCAGTGTTAGTGAAACACCACAGGAGTAGTCATGTGATTTTTCACTTTGCAGAGAGATTGAGTCAAATTGTGAGTACAAAAGACAAACCTTGAGATTAAGTGAAACCTGGTAAATACACAATTATTCAGTGTGTCTTCATAATAAATGTAGCTGCAGTCAGTGAGCTCAGGCTTAGGGCACTACGTTGTTGATGAAGGGGATATCAGAGAAAGGGGTCAGTTCAGTAGTGATGAATCTTTATTTCACCAGTGCTAAGCTAGAATCCAGATATGCTGTATCCAGGGGACAGAGGTAGAAGGGATGAGTTAAGAACAAGAAAAGCACTAGAGAATCCAGGTGGCAACATAGGCTTCCATAGATCACTCAGCTTCTTGGTCTTCTGCATTCAGATGGCAACATTCCCCTGTGGAGAGCTATGATCACACTGGTGAATTAAATTCATCTCATGGAAAGGCTCTTTAAGTTCACCTACTATCTTATTGTATGATCAGTAAGAATGTTTTTATTTGGTACTATGACCTCAAATGACTCTTCATTAAAAATTTAAACTATTTCAGAAAGATAAATATTAAAGCACTGCTGGATAGTCAGATATCATACCTTAAACAAAAAGTCAGAATGTTTGTTATTCAGACACAGACAACATGAGAAGCATTTCAGAGCAGACTGTTCAAGACCCAAACAAAGCAATTTAACTTGCACAAGTTTAAGAACAGAAAGATACAACATGCTCAATGGCATTGAAGCGTTATTGCCACTCAGTAGCAGGAATTAAGTACAGCTAGTCTATGACACTTTACAGACATACTTGCTCCCTAGTGAGATCCCCATGTATACACATACTTATCTTTTCCAAAGAAGATGAAAGCAAAATGCCACAGCCATAGTATTTACAAGCAGATAAACAATGTTCTCTAACATAGAGGTTGGGGGGGGTTCTACTTCATCCAAAAACTATAGAAGTCTGAGATCTTAGTGTCTCACACACCCTTTGAAATGTCTAAAACATGCTGGTTTTGCTCCTGCTGGATATATGTTACAGCTCACCCAGTAAGTTGGTTTCAGCACTATTTATAAGGATATCCATAGAAAACTCCACATAAGCAGAAGCTGCTAAAGAAACAAGCACCGAATTTGAAGGGGAAGTAGGCTGTTCAGTAGAAGCCATCAGTTCATGAGCCATCCCACAGGAGGTAATCTATTTTGATCTAACATAAGAATTAGTAATTCAGTCCCAAATCACTCAATATCACTAATTTGCAACTTCTGAGTATATATTCAAAAAGAGACATGAGGGTTCAAACAAGTTATTTTCCTTTAGCTTTGATTTTTTCTGCACCTAGGGAGGAATAACTCCATGCACCAGTACAGGCTGGGGGCTGACCTGCTGGAAAGCAGCTCTGCGGAGAAGGACCTGGGAGTGCTGGTGGACACCAAGTTAAGCGTGAGCCAGCAATGCACCCTTGTGGCCAAGAAGGCCAATGGTATCCTGGGGTGCATCAGGAAGAGTGTTGCCAGCAGGTCGAGGGAGGTGATCCTCCCCGTCTACTCAGCCCTGCTGAGGCCACATCTGGAGTGCTGTGTCCAGTTCTGGGCTCTCCAGTACAAGAGGGATGTGGCACTACTGGAGAGAGTCCAGCGAAGGGCTGCAAAGATGATAAGGGGACTGGAGCATCTCTCCTATGAAGAAAGGCTGAGAGAGCTGGGCCTGTTTAACCTGGTGAAGAGAAGACTGAGAGGAGATCTTATTAATGTGTACAAATATCTAAAAGGAGAGTGTAAAGTGGATGGAGCCTGACTCTTTTCAGTGGTGCCCAGCAACAGGCACAAACTGAAACACAGGAAGTTCCATCTGAACATGAGGAAAAACTTCTTCACTGTGAGGATGACAGAGCACCGGAACAGGTTGCCCAAAGAGGTTGTGGAGCCTCCTTCTCTGGAGATATTCAAAACCCGCCTGGATGCAATCCTGTACAATGTGCTCTAGGTGACCCTGCTTGAGTAGGGGGGGTTGGACTAGATGATCTCCAGAAGTCCCTTCCAATCTCAACCATTCTGTGATTTAGTGATTTTCAAGGCCTGGAAGTAACAATCATGTAATTTTCAGCCTTCAAAAAGACACCCACAACAAGATGTAGAAGGCTATCACTTCTTCAAAAATGAAGACTCAGTTTAAGGCTGTTCTTTAAATCCACGCTTTTCCTTTGGCTTTAGTGAACACCTCCAGTGTTAGGAAATCATGATAGGACACCAAAACTTGCAATATCTGGAATTAAACAAAAAAATCACTTTTTCAAAATCAAATCAGTTTTAACAGCACTATGAATGGACACTGCCTCCAGACTCTTTCAAATAGATCCAAAGTAACCAATAATATAAGCAACAAAATAGGAGAAAACTTCTGTGCATAACATTTTCTCCCTGTGCAACATCCCACTATGCATAACTATTTCTGGCCTTTCCTAAACAGGAGAGAAAGTTCAAAGCTACAAGGGAGGGAGGCAGAGCAAATTTCCTAACAGGGAAGTTGTTTGTTTAATGGGGTGGGGAATTCTTCACTTTGGACAAAAATTGTTCAAGTACCTCTGAAAGCTTACTAGATCTTAAGAGTCCTTTGCAAAGTTGCACACAGCTGAGTGGGCCTGCCTGCTCAGAACATCCAACACAGTTTGCATGTATTGTAATCCTCCAGTTTATCTTAGCACAGGGCAGTCAGGTACACCCACAGACTACTACCTGCTCTTGTGCCCAGATCTGTTTTAACTGTCATTAAGCACAGCCCATGGAAGAAAGAGCTCAGTGTCAGGCTCTGGCCCCAGCTGAAGAGTTCAGACTTCTTTACAATTTCTCCTTCAGAAAAACAAACTCTTCAGGGAAGATCATCTCATTTTATACCATAGGGTCACAACATTTACCCTTTCCTCTCAGGTATTCTGTAGGCAGGACTCTGTTATTCTGTTCTATTTTTCCCTCTCCAGGAATGTCTAAAGGCCTCAATCCAGCCACAGATCTTCAAAAAGCACCAGTGCTTTCTGTATTACAAGGAACTCCAACCTCCACCTTCCTTCCCTTGTGTTTGGGAAAGTGTCCCAGCCTGGACTAGAGTCTCATAAGTGCTTCCAGTCTAATTGCTGAATATCTTGCTACACAGAGTAAGGCAGAGATGAAAGAACCTAGCCATCCAAACAGCATAAATTCTGCTTATTACCTCCTCTCCTCAAATCCCTGTCATGTCTATATTAATTGGCTCAGAGAGGTAATTGCACCCACTTCACTAGAAGAAGAACAGACAGCTGCCTGGAACAAACTCACTAGCTTTCCAAAGAGCTAGGTTACTTTTGACTCATTTTTTGAAAGCTCTATTTCAATAGTGATATTGTTTCCAGAAGGTATACTAGAGTGCAGTTTTAGCACTCTGCCTCACCAAGCAAGGAAAAAGACCAAAGCCACTTGAATGTCAGGATTTTGTTGGCTAAGGGTATAAAAAAATATGAAGACTACTTCTCCTTTTATTATGTCA
This sequence comes from Apteryx rowi, assembly GCF_003343035.1. NCBI lineage: Eukaryota > Metazoa > Chordata > Aves > Apterygiformes > Apterygidae > Apteryx > Apteryx rowi. The sequence goes on from NW_020450542.1 coordinate 655,766, forward strand.
AATCTGACACATCTTGTATGCATTTAAGGGCAGATCCCATACAGTCTAGGAACAGCAGTTGACTAACAAAACATCACATTATCAACTCAAGATAGCATTTAAGCCACAAGCCAGAAGCTTAAGGAGGAAAAGGATCTTCAAAGCTTTTTCTTCAGGGCTGGCTCTCTTTTCAAACAAGTAATACAACTCAAAATTGCTCAGCCATTTCTTCTAAGTTGGGAAGAGGCATTTCACTTAACTTGTACAAGGCAATCCAGAAGGATCCCTTTATCAGAAGGGCCACAAATCTAAAGCTCTCACCAAGCTTCAAGCACCTTTTTATCTGGCTTTTCTGTCACACTGCTGTTCTTAACCAAACACTACCTCACTACATTATTTTAGGCAGCCCCAAGACCCCAACTGATGCATTGTCAGAAGTACTGTGTAGGCACAATAGGCCACATTCCCCATTATATTCTGGGTACCTTGGGTAGTTCTAGCAACATACAGGAGAGGAGCTAGAAGACTATTGAGATAAGTACACAATCTCTTGCACTACCAGCATTTGAAAAGTCAAGTGTAACCTCCCTTAGCACTCAAGGCAGAAATAATGGCATCCTTGGAAAAAGCCAAGGGCAGACACTGAGGGAAACACAGTAGGGACTACTCTCTAATCACATCTGCCTCCCAAAACACTGAGGGAGGCTTCAGAAGAGAAAATCAGTACCTGGGCTGTGCATGTTAGGTGTTGCAGGGCACAGTGTGCAAGCATGTGTGATGGTCACTTCTCAACAGCCCTTAGACAAGTTACTGTCTAGAAACAGTGGACTTTGAAGGGAAGTTGAAATAGCAACTTAACTGAGAACAAGCAGAATAGCACAGATCAAAAGAAGGGTTGAAGTGCCTCTTAAACAGAAGGATGCATCTCTAACAGAGATGCTACAGAAACAATATTCTCTCATGCCATTTCCATTACAAAGGGCAGATTGCATAGCTATCGGTATATTCAGTCATAAAATGGTAAACATAGCAAGCATTATGAAGTGGTTTCTCTTTTGTGCTCCACACCTAAATGATTGGATTTTCCTGTGTAGCAATGGGAGCACTTGAAAGTTTGTTTTGCCTCTCATAAATGCAAAAAGAGGCAGAAAAATGCAGCCTGCTTGGTCAAAAGGCAGACAGCATCTCCAACCTTGGAAGAGCATCCGCAGCTCATCCTTCACCAGGGCCCTAATTACTGCTTGCTTCACATCCAACATCACCAGCAGAGCCTGCATGGAAGCCAGAGCTCTGTTTCAAAGTGCCCTCTATGACACCAGGACTAGAGCAGGTGCCTGCTCCCACCACGCACAAGCATCACACTCACACTGCCTGTGCTCTGAGACTACAAGGCCCCAGCCAGCACCAGTGCTCAAGATGCACAGATATATTAGAGTTACACAACTTAATAGGCCTGCCCAGAATCAGCCCTTTTGTGCTAGGCACTCCCTGAGCATGAAGCAAGCAGGAGACTCCCTGCTCCAGGAGCCTTTTAGTTGAGAGAAAAAAAGTCAAAGGAAAGAAGTAACATTGTTTGCATGTTACAGACCTAAGGCACAGAACTGCTTTGGGGTTTGCACAAGAGTTCAAAGCCCAGCCAAGAACTGAACTCAGCCATAATAGAGTTCACTGCCTTCAGAGGAGAGTCTCCATCAGAACAGGAATTTTGTTTCCCCACGCAAATGATAGATTTTTCTCCATACTTACTTATACACAAAGAGTATCATTTAAAAAAACACCTTACACCTGCTTACAGAACAGCTGCATATTGACACATCTAGCTTTCTTTCACATAAATGGTATATTTTCACTTGTTCTACAGCAAAGAAATATCGCTCAGTCCTGTAATAATGAAACCAGCTGCTCTTTCAGTAGCTTTAAGAGTCATGGCCTTCATCAATGAGCAGGCAGGCATACAGGACTATTTGCCTGTGTGCAGCAAAGTGGTAACTCGGCTCGATGAAGTTTCTCACCATCACACCCTGTTACATTGCAGTTCTCAGACAGAAACACCTCAAGATATTTAATTAAATGAAACATCATAAACAGCAACTGCAAATCAGTAAGCAGACCAGTCTTATTTGGTTTTATTTACAAGCTAAATAACCATAACCTGTCCCATTAAGATCATATAAAAAGACTAAAGATACTTATTTTATGAAACAGGCAAGCAAACCACACAGGACGCTTTAAGAGCCTTAAGAATGAAGACAGTTTATTAGCACACAGCTTTCAGATATTTCCATTTGAGGAAGACTTTTGGACACAGTTCTCATTAACTGAGCAGCAGGTAAGACAAAAAAGACTGGTGCACAGTAGGACAGAGACTGAAACACAGAGCAGACAACCCTCTAGTTGATAATATCTGAGGGAGGCCGTATCATTTATGGCAGTCAAAAACTTGGACAAAGTAACACTTAGGACAGACACAAACCAAGCTGGAAAATATCTTGACTTAGAACAAGCTCTGAAGAAGCCTGAGAGGGCCCCCAGAAATGCTTGGCTTGCAGTGGCTTCAGCCAGCCTTTGACCTGGCCCCAGCCAGAGCTTACCTCTTATCACTAGTTGACAGCACAAGGTCTGTTCCACACCTATTTTCTACAATAATTTGGTAGAATTGTACTAGAAACTTGTTAGCTCCACTGTGAGCGCTTCTGAACTCTGAAGAGAAAAGAATACAACTGAATCATAAAAGGTCCTTGGCTTCTTTATCTGCATTGTTTTGACGTCATTTTATCCTAGAGAACAGACACACAATATTAAGAGGGAAAGCCTAAAAGCTAGCAATTTGTTAATGTGGGAATATAGTTAGCCAATGCATAACAGAAAAAGGTGCTTTAGAAGCCAATTACAGATAAGTTCCAGGTCTGTGCAACTTTAAGGCTTGACAGGCTGTTAAAAATGTGAAGAACTTCAACATAAACAGTGACCAAAAAACACCTATAGTAAGTTATATACAATGAAGAGACTCAGCCATAGCATCTTCTAACTAGCCTTCCCAAGAGGTGGAGCTTTCTGTGAGATGAAGGACCATGCTAGCAAAGCAGGTCTTATTCACTGCTCATGTTGCACCTGAAGACCACATGCTGATGCGATGAAATATATAGGCTCTATCAAGCCAAACTGACTTGACGCAACAGGTCGCTATTACAATAGACAGCACCATGCAGTGGCTGTATTGCTTTTTATGAAATATCCATTGTGGAAACTGTTCAAGAGTAATATATGCATAGAAAAGGTGGGCTGTCTTATTTATCAATAAGTGGTGTCTGTGTTGCTATCTGGAGTTCTGTTGGCAGTTTCAATTGAGGAAAAAAAGTTGAGGCAGTGATCTAAGGAACCTAAAAGCAACTTCATAACAGGCTGCTCTGCAGGACTCAGCTGAATCTCTAAACTGCACAGACAAAACATTAGGGAAGACAAAGACTGTCATTAACAGTTTATAAGTTATTACAGAAGTATGATTACACATTAATTAACAGAGACACTAACTAAAGCTCTTGATGCACAGTTTTTCTAGAACACTTAGTTCTCCAAGTAACAGATGCTTTAAATACACATTTAAAACTTTTTCCTCAAGCCTAGATAAAATTTAAAAAGCTCTTAAAAGTCATCATCACCAAACTTTGCCTACAAGATGCTAAGTGCTTTTAACTCCTATTAGCCTGATGAACAGCTATGTTAGTAACACATTCAGCAGTATCTGTCAGAGCAGCAGGAGTAGGGCAGTACCCCACAAGGGTGAGTAAGCCAGGAGCCACAGGGGAACCACAGACCATGAAGAGACCTCAGCAGCAGAGCACAGTCCCACAGCACCCAAACAAGAAGAGCAGAGCAGGTTGGTGGCAGTAGCCAGGGTCAGCCATGGCCCAGGGACCCTCAGGTAAGCCTACAGCAATCAGGCAGGTCAAACAGGAAACAGAAACAGCACAACATGCACCAAATAAGGCTTAGGCTGCTCATCTGAGCTTAAATAGGGCTCCCCAGCCCGTGGCCAGAGAGGGTGGGAGCCAGGTGAGGCTGTTCAGGGCAATTAAGGCTATAGATGCCCTCAGAGCCCACCAGTGCTTTACTCAGACACTAATGATCAGCAATGCTATCAGGAACTGATCCCAGGGAATTTAAAGTAGGCATATAAAGCCTGTCAGACAGATCATGATTCAGAAGAATCTCTTTCTCTTCATTGACTCTAAAAGGTATCTAGACAGCTAGCTGACATGTACCTGTAGTGTAGACATCAAAATCTTGTGGAGGTGAATCCTACACCAAAGGCCTATGCGTCATAGAGGATCCTAGTCCAGGCTCCAGAATAAACAAGGAAGACAAAGCTGGAACTTGAACTGTATAGGAACCCATTTGTGTCTTATGGGTTTCTGTATCTTTTAAAAACATTTTTCTTTTTTTTTTTAAGAAATGTGTTATTTCCATAAATCCAGTACAGTGCCATAAGTAAAACCGTATGAGATTGTTTCTGACTATAAACAACATGCTTGTATTTGTTGCCTAACAGCTTCTGTTTTTGCACACCCACAAAACGGCTGAGCCATTCCTCTCCATATGGGCTTTTATCAAGAAATGACTCCAAAATGTATATTTTTGTCATTTAGAGGTTACTCAAATAGACTGTGCTGTTCATTCATGCTAAGAAGCTCCTTATTTTGAACTGAACAAAACTGGGGTTGCTTAAGAGCTAGAAATAGCCATAAATTGTGATCGCCTAAATGGGAGTATCATTTCATAAAATACTTTTTATGCGAGCCCTTTTTCACAATCTGGTTAGGTAAGTTGTTATAGCCATTGTATATTTTCAGCAGTTGTACCTCTAACTTAGAAATAATGGTGCTGTATTGACCACAAGATAACCCTTCTTCATTATGAGTAACATCAGAGAATATATCTTTCACCCATTTTTGCTTTATTCAACAGTTTTTGGTGTGCCTGACCTTATTCTAGTAATGTTAAGCAGAATTAATTAAAGCCACAGGGTTTTTTTTCCTACTGCAACACATTTTGCTTAAAAAATAATGTATCACTCACTGATTAATTTTTCATGACTTAAATTATTACCTTTTTCCATGGTTGTCATTGTTCCATATTTTTTTTATGAGCCACTATTTTTTTTAAGTATAAATCCGAACCTGCTTTACTAATGTGAACAGCTGTTATGCTTATATAGTCAAGGCAGGAATCCTAGCAGCCTTGAGCTGAAAGATTGGCACTGTGACCAAACACACTATGGCTTTATGGCATGATAATTCTGCAGTCAAATGAGGGGGGCATTTGGAGCCTTCTGGGCCAAGAAGCCAGCATTTAGTTGATGATGTTTGCTGTCCTATTAAGTTCTCTAGACTTGTCAGAGCCATGCATCAAAAAGGAGTTATTTTAAAACAAGCAGAACAAAATAAGCTATTTATACACAGTATCTGGTGCTGACACTAGCTGTTCCAATTTGAAGGCCCTCATCTATTTCAAGCCGTAGCTTCCAGTTCCTTCTTGGCCCCAATTTTCCTACTATCAAAATAGTAGATCTTATTTTGTTACCTTTCTGTCTTTCTTAGAATCATTCTGCTGTAATTGCTGAAGCTGTCAGCTATGCTCATCCCACCACTCTGATGGGATGAGTTGTCAAATGGAAATCAGAGGGAATACAAATCAGCTCACTTGGGAACAGTTCTAGGTTCTTCAACCGACCCTGATCAGGCAAGATACTGTTCCTCTATCTGTGGTTCCCTTTCCTCCTCTGTTGAATGACCACAACAATGCCATCATGATCTCAAAAGGCTATTGCCAAAATGGAGACTGCTTGCAGAGGCAGGTCAGCCAGGGCTGCATGTGAAAGTCTGGCTAGACACAGAGCCATAGGAAGGATCTGAGTTCAGGAGAGCTGGAGCTGAAACCTGGTGAAAAATATTCTGTCATTTGGGAACCGGATCACTTTGAAATTTTACACAGTATATTGACTTCTGCCCTCTGGAGAGGCACAAATGTCGAGTGGCCTTTGGTTTCTTCCACTTCTTGGGCCAAAACACACAGAGCATGATTTTAGTAGCATGTGACCCAAAATACAGGCCAAGATGCCAACCCCCATCAGACAGCAATATCAGATCGTGACAGAGTGAAACCACCTGCCACCTCTGAGAACCACCATATCCTCACCCCCCTCCAAGGCTCTGGTACCATACATATGCTTGTGCTGTACCTATCTCATAGAGATGTCAGTCACAAGCCTGTAGCTTGTGTCTTCATTCTGACTGCCTAGCACTTTACACCCCCTTTTCACATATGTGAATGATTATTTGTGTTGTAATGTTATTGTAACTGTGCTGGCCTAAGGGCACAGGCAATACCAGGCATGTAGGAGAAGTCCCAGCTGTTAGCAGGCCCTCAGATACAAGGGAGAGGCGATTCCAGGCATTCAAGATTTTCTTCAGGTCATCTGGCCTCTAGGATTATTCAGGCTTCAAAGCAGCTCAGATCCTGTGTGTTTGATCTCATTTTCACATGTACACATTGGTGCCTCGAGTTGCAATAGGCAATGTTATCACACATGCTGTTGCTATTGTAGGGGATGGGGATTGCTTAGATTTGTCAAAACAGGGTATGTCACAGATTTCAAGACACGTAGAAACCATGCCTGGATGTTGTGTGATTGGCTTCTGCTCAGTTTCATCAATTGCCTGGAAAGGCTTTAACTGTGTCTGGATAACATGAGTTTATAGAGTTTAGGCAGGTGTAATTAGGTAGGAAAAGACTTTCAGTGATTGTCCTAATGATTCTGTGTACCTGAGTATTGGAAAAATGGGATTTATATCCCTGACTCTGTTATGGTCAAGGAAAATGTATTGCTTCCTAGCACTCAGAAAATATCCCTCTGAATTCTTGGGGCAAATGTAGAATCCCTTCCCTCATAAGTAATTGCAGCAATTCTCTGTAGTTCTATGTTTTAGGAGATAAAATGAAGCTTGATAACTATGCATCAAGAAATTACAGAGGACAATATTGGTTCACAGAACAGACTAGATGAAACTGAGCTAGAGGTTGTTTTCCCCAAAACTTTAAAGGAACTGTAGGATGGGAAAAGCATTTCCCTAATCATAAAATCTTTGTGAAGTACTGATACTGGCCTTTAACCTGATACAATGCCCCATTAGCTTTTTGCCAGATTTTCCCTACCATGATTTGGACAAGTTTACTGTGTAATTTCATCTAGAACCTAACTCTGTGTCTGCTAGTAAAACTTGCACTGATTTCTGCAGTGTAGAATTCAGGTTCTAGTCTATCAAACTTCTATCAGATAGTAATATCTTCCAGACACTGTAAGCATTACATATATTTGACCAAGGCATTTAACAGGGAAAAGCTCAGTATTCACCTGTCCATTCCCTAGGCTATGCTTTCCTTCTACATGCAAGCACCAACTTCATTTCTTCACCCTTGACCCAGGACATTGCCCTTGCTTGATGATGCATGTAAAGCAGCAGACAGGCTCACAAAGATAGAAGGTTCATCAGTGCAATATCAGAAAAAGTATAAACAAACTACTTGTTATTTCTTGGATTTCCTGTCAGGCTTGGAAATTTTGTATAGTTCTCCACAAGCTCTTCTCTAGATTATTTGTTGCATGTCTAATACATTTGGAATCAAAATTCAGGGAGAGAAGAAGAGGGTGGTGGTTGTTTTTTTTACAAGCAAAAAGGTCTGGAGTCAGAAGTGAAGCAGTTAAAGTAGCAGCAGCATGTTTACTAAGCCATTTGAAGTTGATAGCCCACACGGCCTCACTTTTTTCTCTATCTTCGTAAACCTCAGTGAATTGATGGAATGACCTGGACTTGATCTTCAGGGCAATATGTCTGATGGCACTGCTGGATTGATAAATTGATTCAAAACTATTACCATGGTGAAAAAGCAATAAGGTCATAAAAATTGCATCAGCTGGCTAAGTAAATCCTGGCATTTCATGACAAGTAATGCAGAAGAATCGCAAGAGGATCTGGGCATGAGGCTGAATGAGTGAGCGAGAAATGACTTTGAAGAGCTCATCATCTCCGATCTATTCTTCCTGCCAGCGATTCATGCCTTCGCATAGTGCCACTTCATTATGGGGAAATAACTGTACACTTCTAGCATATTCCTGGCCGTCCCTGGCGGCCCCTGGAGGACCCTTAGCTGGTTAATACCTCATCATGGGCTTCATTGAACACTTTAATCTGCACTTGTGTGATCAATAGAATCCCGGTGTAAATTAAAAGGACAATTTCATGTAATCAAGCCTGTTAATGCTCATTTTGAAAACCATTATTTGTGGAAGGCATTTAGAAGAAAATTACAAAGCGACAGGCTGATGCACTCAGAGCTGATTCGAAAGGAGGCCTTTTTGTGGCGGTGTATGTGTGGATGGTGGGGGCCATCAGCAAATGTATTGGTGTGCTGGGGGGAAGGGGTAGGAAGAGACAGAGGAGTGGTAAGAGAAGCAGTCCAACAGGAATATGCGTCTGCCTGCTTGCCTTCATGCAGGGAAGAAAATGAAATTTTCCAGAGTTCTATTTCTGTGGCAAATTCAATTACTGTGGGGACTTGTTCAAAGCGGTGTAACTTCCAAGAGGCAGAAATTGAAAACCTGGCAGCTAATGAAACGGCAAATCACTAGTAAGTTCAGACGGGGGCTGTCAGTCAGATCAAACGCTTAGAGAAAAATAGCCGTTTCCTTCTACTTTTCCCCAGGCGGCCTTTTTTTCCCCATGCATACACCTTTAAAAAGCAAAACAAAACTTTGTAGGACACCTCAGTCATTTTTTTCCCAAAGTTAAAATAATAATGCTGTTTATTCCAAGGGATGTGTAAACCTGCTCTAACCAGGAAGGCAAATCCTGCTCTCACTGGGCACCAACAGACCTGATTAAAGTTTTATGCAGATAAGTGAGGATAACACTTGCCCAAAGCATTTAAGCTGTACATTCATTTGGCTAGCGCCAGTCTGCACTCTTGTGTTGTAGTGCTGGAACCTCCCATGCTACCTGTTGTTCAGAAACTGACAATTCTGAACCCCTAAAAAACAGTGAGATGGAGAAACCATAGAATACGTTTCATCTGTTCCAAAACATACTGCATGACATCAGCTGATCAGTGCTGCCTAAAAGAGAGATGTCACTTGTCTAGTGTCTATCGAACAAATCGACCTGCCACCTTGCCTTCTCTACTTCCTCTAGTGTGTGGGTCCACCAGCGATCAAGTCGCACTTACAAGTTCTGTGCAGAGACCCAGCATAGGCCCTATTCTAATGTTTAAATGCTTCCCATCTGTGTCACTGTACACAGGATTGTGCCTACTGTGAAGGTCGTCACTCTTCTGCAAAACCCTGGCCATGTTGCTTTTTCTCTCCATTCTGGAATAGACTAGGAATGGACTCTTTGGTGGTTTGGTTTTTTTTCAGTTGGGATGAACTTCCTAATGGAGCTTCAGCAATTGTAGCAGTGGAAGATACCATTATGGACTCTAGTCTGAAATTAATTTCTGAAACTCAACTGGCTCCCAAGCAGCAGAAACTAGAAACTCACCATTCATGCAGTATGTCCTTCTGTGCAGTCCTTTCAGAAATCTTTCCTTATCACACACTGATTGTTTCTTCAACAAGGCATGTGCATTCATCTCTGGTTATCCATACCTCTGCTATCAGTGAATAATCATTCAATAGTGACCCAGTCTCTTCTGGAATAAGACATTCAACTGAATGTGATATATTTGACTACTAATATCAGACAGCCATCGTCAGTGCCATCAAAGGGGAACAGGCTGTCTAAATGCAGGCTAAATAGACTGCAGCATATAAATCTTTCAAGAACACAGATCTAAATTTCTCTTTTTACTTCTATGACAGGATTCAGTGGAATTACACAAGTTTAAATGAGAGGAACAGCTTACCAGAGAAAGCTATGCAAGCTTTGCCAAAAGAAAGTGTTACGCAACAATTTATGCTGGAATGCATGATGGTCAGGGTTTCAAACACAAATAGATGCAGTGTTCTAACTGCATGTTAATTACACAAACATTACTCAATTGAATTGAATTTTCATTGCAACCACTACCCCCCTGGAAAATTCTAGAAGAAGGAAAGACTTTATAGACCAAGAAGGAAAAAAAATACTCTATGTTGTCCCAAGTTAGAGAGACCCAAGAGATCCAGAAAGCAACTATGTTAAGCTGAGCTGTGTTCTGGTGAATACTCTGTGCACAAGTCAAAAAGAGCTTTCAAGCCTGCACTTAAAGGGGTAAACAAGATGCCTGAATATAGGCGATAAACATTTAGACACCTTGACAGTTGGGAATATATTATAGGGCTTGTGTGGAAGACTCCCACTAAAGATGGCTTTTGGATGCACTACCTCCCAAAAACATATCATGGGAAGAAGACTGGTTCCTTGCAGATCCACTATCATCTCCAGTACCACTTCTTAGGAGAGGGTCTTTGTTCAGAGTTCCCTCTTTCCTTGGTCAATGGTCATTTCTGCTGCCTCGCAGTGAACAGATGATTGTTAAGTGGGTGGCTGGGGTGATCTCCAGTGGTGCTGAGAGACAAAAGTTGTTACATGATCACCAACATGATCATGGAGTTGGAGAGGATGAGTTACGAAAAGAAAGGTCAGCTATCCTACAAGTTTTGTTTTGTGCTTGCAGAAAGAGGTAAAAGGGCTTTTGAGACCTTTGCATTTCACTGTTGACAGAGGTGGCCCTTAGTGATGGGTGCAGCCAGCAAGAAACAGCACCAGTCCCCAAAGGGTTGTTTCAAAATAAGTGTTTTTGCTAAATGAAAGTTGCTTCTTCTCCAAACAATTTGTCTAAAGTAGGTAGCAATCAGTTTGCAAGACAGCAAAGACACACACACACACACACACACACACACACACACTTGACCAGAAACTCCATGACACATATTCACAACCAGGACTTATTAAAAGTTTGGGGTGCATTTCAGACAAACGAAGAAATTCAGATTAGTCAAGGCCCTTCCACTGCCTCTCCCATATAACCACCAGTTGCTCTCCCAAGACAGCCTGGAAGTCAAAGGTAATTCTTGTGAGAAATGCACTGGCACACCAATCCCTAAAAAATAAAATAAAATAAAATAAAATAAAATAAAATAAAATAAAATAAAAACCAAGCAGAAATACTATAATAGCTCATTTCATGTGAGCAATGGCTATTCTTTCCCTTAAAAATTAGCCCTGCCCAAATAACACCCCTTCTATCCTTGGAGGTGCTCTTGGTGGGGTTGTAGCTTACACACACCATACAAAGTTAGAGGAAACCATTTCAAAGTCTGTTTCTGTAGTTTAGCTGTTACCCAGCTCAGGTCACCTTTCTGGTAGCCTGTATAAAGAGGATGCAAGAACTGCCCTCCACTTTTGATACTATTAGCATAGGACAGAGAGACCTTCCTGCACTGGTGTACCACAAACTTCCTCCTCTGTAACACTGTGCAAGCCATTTAATCCATCAGTTAACTTGCATCCTTGTTTAAACAATAGGGACGACATTTCTTTTGGGGAATTAATTCACTAGGGACCGTGGCGTACTCAAATACTATGGTGTTGACAAAGCCACAAAAGTACCTAAGAAACACAAAATTCAAGTAATGACACCTCTTCCTTGCTCCTATGTAGCTTAGTTTTCTCTTCATAGGCCTAGGGGGAAATCACAGACAAGTATTTCACCCATCTTGCAGGAGGTATGCCCAACACCAGCCTTATGTGAGTAAAAAGTCCTTGTCCTCCATAAAGGAATGGCTTCCCACTGCTCCTTGGATCTGTACTCCTTCCCTCCCTTTCCCATAGTGTAAAGGTCACAAACAATCTGACCTTCTATTTCTGGTATAAATTCATCTTAATGTCAAGAAGGAGTAAGCATCACCTCTGACCTCTGGTAACCGATTTCTCTGTTGATGCCACATCTTGTCTGGGTTCTTTCACAGGAAAGATACTTGTAAACAGATTGGCTGTGGGTCATGTGTGCTTGTTGCATGTCTTTTTAAACTACTATTTTTCTCAGTGAAATTATTTAAACTTTGGATGGCCACCTTGTTGCCATACAAGCTATTTTGGTTCTATTGCCCTGATTTTAYTTGTCTTCGTCTTGAAGAAAGAGCTAGATGAAAAGGGGTAAAGGAGAGGGGGATTACTTGAATATACAGTAGGTAAACATATATGTTACCATAGGCCAGGTCTCTCAGGGACCAGTAACAGGTCAGTCTCGTGCAGAAGGAAACAGTGAATGGTGTGTGGAAGTGTTGTGTTACACATTTTCTTCTTCTGTCTAACTGAGCCAGCAGAGGTATCCATGGAGGCTATCCACAGGCTAACTTTTCTAATTATTACTGGGAATGTGATACTTGGAGATCTAACCAGGAAATATAACTAAGTAGCTCTCCAGAAAACTCTGAAGGTCAGAAAGCTGTGTGGAAGGACACTAATAATGGTTAGCCTTGCAGTGCTTCTGCTGCTTATTTTTGCCTCCGTGTCTATTCTGGAATTAGTATCTTTTCACTCCTCCAAAACCAAGAAAGCAAGAGCACTAAGTCATGGTGGATGAGGCTACTCAGCAGAGGATGTCCTGGGAAGTTGGCATGAGTCTTTCATTGTCTATGAAGATTTTTGTCTTGGCCATGCAGACAGAAGTTGAAGTTCAGTGTATTTTGAGAAGGACTACAGAAAGTGAAAGGAAGTGGGGATGACGGTAATAAAGACAGCAAGATTTGATCCTATGCTTTTAAAAAAAAAGAAATTCTTTAAACTGAATTGGAAGTAGCAGATATCTTGTGCTAATGAGAATTTAGATTTGATCTTTAGAAGCTTTACAGAATTTCCTAAGAAAACAATAAGAACCTGATTTTCCATTGTCCTGTCTAGTTGTAAAAGTCAATACAAGAAAAAGTAGAGAAAAAATATTGTCCAGACTGCATACACTTGGTTTGAACAGAATTAAGCAATACATTCCCTACTCCAAATCAATTAAACTGCCCAGTCTACCTAATGAGTAAGAATTTTTCCTGGGACTAACGAAGGCAGGATTGGGTCCTGATGTCAAGATAAAAAATATTTTGTAGAGTTATTAAAGGAGATGCTTATCCCTTATTTAGGAATGCATAAATCATACATTTAACCAAAGTCAGTGCACATATCCTAGATCAAAAAAAGACACACTTGGATATTCTAGCTTTACTTTAAGTACTTAGTTTTAAAATATTTTTATATTTAAAAGGTTTTCTAGGTGTAACTAACACACAAGTAATTTCAGGCCTGATTCTTACTTATATTATAAGTTGCACTATTAATGTTTCTAGAAGAAACATTTGTCTGTTTCTATCTAGAAATACTAGTTTTGGTTATGGCTGTTAATTTACTTGGTTTCCTAAAGAAACAAGACATTTGCCATCACACTGTCCGTCTTTATGTCCCTTCCTAATAACTTTTCAAGCCAAGAACAAATTTTGACCAACTCTGATGGACAGATAGAGGTCTCAAAGACATAAAATTCCCACAGCCTTATGAAAACGGATGGCCAGATAGAGGAGAGAGGGAGGGAGCAAGCATCTGACAGTGCCCCAGTAGAGATCAAAGCTGCAACATGAACTCACCATCAGGGGCGCAAATGCTCTTGGACTCCTTTCAGAGACTCCACACAGAAGCACATTCTTGAGACTCAGACCCACACAGAGCCAGACATTATCAGTTCCCCTGTTAAAGGGACTGCTTGTTCCACCCCTGCAGTTATGAAAGTAGTAACCCTAAATGACTTCTGCACCAAAAGAACTGTAGTCACAGAAAGCAGGAAAGGAGGTAGAGGAATCAAACCACTTTCACTTGGAAGTGATACTCGGAAGTGATACTTGGAAGTTTCCTCTGTGCTGGTGATGAGCCCATTTTCATTACATGGCACTTTTATGCTGTGGATGATGTCAAGGAGCTGTAAAAATGAAAAACAGAATAATCCAAAAGAGGAATTCACTGTGTCCATTATGGCTATCCCTGATGCTTCTGCCAAGCAGGAGCAAAAGCTACCAGATCACTTTGATGGCATGTTCTACTCATATTGCCTAGGGGTTAGGTGCCAACAACCTGGTTGACAGGCAGAGGGCAATCAGGCTCATCGCATAACTGCTTTTGTCCAGGGTAGTTTAGTACAGGATCATTTTAAATATGCATTGCATTGCACAAAGTTCACAGTCTAGAAATGAATGTTTTTTTCTTCAGTCAGGGGCTCCGTTTTGAAACCAGCTCCACCCAAGCAGACTCCGGGTCTCAAGAAGAGCTTTGCTGAAATCAGCAGGGCTCTTCATTGGGGGTTTGCCAGTATAGCTTGGACAGCAAGCCTGGGACTGAAACTCGTGTAATGTGAGAAAGAAAAATAGTGACTGCTTTAAAATATGTGATTAAGTCTAAGCATTTACTGGATAATAAATTATTTGTTAAAACTCTGAAGATGAACTGGAGCTTTATCATGATTTTACTGTTAATTCAATCATTCTGGAGTTCTTCATGTTAAGTTAATTAATTGTTGTTGGCATAATTATAAGATATCTTCAGTTTTATAATGGGTATAAAGTTCTGAAATATAAATTGAAGATACCTCACATTTTTAATAGTTGTTCCTTAACCTTTAAGATATGTAGTTTTGTGTGGTCAATGAAGTTAATGTGAGCTCTTTCCTTTTACATAGAGGACATTATTTGAGATATTATTTATCAGGCAACTGAAGAGTAGTGTTTGTGTTCTTACTTTTTCCTATTTGTCCCTCTGTGATGCTTCTATGCTGCATATACAGCTACTGTAGGTCATTCCATTCTAATAGTTACCAGATGTACCACGTATTTGGTCTCTGTTTATCCCATTTTGCCCTTATTTGGTTTGTTTAACTGATTAATCTTTCATAGAAGCTGCAATTGCCATACAGTGGTCCAAGAGATGCAGTGGTCCAGTTCCAAACATATGCCACAGCACTGTCTAAAGAGGCTACTGCAAAGTGATGGACACAACATAAACCCCTATTCCAACAACACCAACAAGCTAGAGGAATCATGCTGAAACAAAACAAGATAATCACAAAGCTGATCCTGCCTCTGTGGCTATTTCCACCTTCCTCAGCATAGTGTGTAGCTTTGCTACATTTCTACTCAGTATGCCCTCTATCTTGCTGGGGAGGCACAGGCTGCTGGCTGCCAGCTGCACTGCCTGGGTGCCTCTTTCCAAGCCTGTTGCAATAGTACCTTACTGCAAAGTAGTTAGATTGGCTTCCAGGTGGTTATCAGGGCTTGGTAACAGCTCAGTACTCATTGGACAGCCTGAATGTATCTCTTAGTGCATTCTGTGGGTATTTTCTGTGGGCTGCCACTTTACAGCCACTTTAATCTTAATGTTGTGGCAAGAGTAACTAGAGAATGTCCTCAAAAGGTCCTCCCCCCAAAATCCTAAAGCCTATAGCTTGCAGTGACCATACTGGGATACAAAGGCATTCTTCCCACTCTCTTTCCACAAAGGAGGATGTTCCAGTAAATATTTCCCATGAGATTTCTCTCCGTAACCAACTCAGAGCACTGTCAACTCCCCTCCAGCTTCATTGAGAGTCACCCCACAACTATTTGGGGATCCAGCTTTGTTTTTGAAAATCTTGGCACTGTAATGCTTAGTTCAAGGAAATACTGACTTCATCAGGGAAAGTGAAAAAATGAGAGCAACCTGTGATTGCGGATCATTTTCTGTGTTCCTCCTGTCCTCATCAGTCACCAGAATGTCAGATAAAGCTAATTCCCAAGATGTTTCTTGCAGCTCCCCAGGAGTGGAGTCCCTTCCTCTGATAAATCAAGTCTTTGGGATCCTTCCCCAAAATGTATATTGTTATAGGGACAAGCTCTCCATGATGTGGATCCCTGAGAGTTAAATTCAGAGCTCAACCTCTCACTCCCTCCAAGGGTTTCCTGTAATCTATAAACTTGCTCCTTAATTGAAAAGTAATGAAGATATCCATGTTTAGCATTTCCCCCAAGACTGTTGGCTGCTACAGTCAAGCTTTTTCTAGGCATGTAAAGAATGCTTAAAAGTGCTGATATCCCTTGGGCATTGCCAGGCGGTTTTGTTTACTGCCTGTCCAGGAAATAACTCTATCAGTCAGAGGTGGCTGCAGAATTGAAAGACCAGCTTGGTACTTAACTTGACAGTAAAAAAATTATTTACCCATTCTCCCTTCAGACCAGCAGGGAGGAATTTAAGTCTCAGCTCAACATATGAGCTGAAAATCACATTTTATACAATAATATAAAAGAGAGCAATGAACACAAGCTCATTACTAGTTTTTGACAGAGCTTAGTATGTCAGCAACCAAATCAATGTGAGATTATAGCATTCTGGAGCACAAGACTCCAAAACCTGTCTGGGTAAGTTTGAAGGGCAGTGTGTTACAAAGTAACACAAAGAATTATCTTCCTTCAAGAAGCCTCAAGGTAAAAAAACATATCATAATAGGTCCTAATAGTGTCACCCAAAAGCTTAACTTCAGTAAGACATATCCTCTGAAGCTTATCACCCAGAACTTACGCTGCCACCAAAAGAGCCCACCCAGATTTTTCATCCATCTCTGTTGTTCAGCTTTCTTTTCAAGCTTCATGTATGGTGAAGGACGTCCTTAGATATGCTTTGACTGTAGCCGTAAGACTGTCCCTTTTAACTGTGTTCTCACCATGTATGAAGAAAACATATTTCAATAATCTGATTCCCTCCCACCCTTGAATAATTATGCTTATGGCAAGTTCAAACATTGTACACTAAGACAAAGTGCCGTGCTATTGTTTCTTAGAACATTTTCATAACTTTTGGTCAAGGAACATCTTTTTACTGAAGAAAGAGAGAGAGAAAAAAAAAAAAGAGAGAGAGAGAGAGAGAGAGAAAGGTTTTTCTGTCCATATTTTCCCTCAGTGGTCTTAGTCTTAGGCTTAATTTTACCTGAGTGTGTTAACCACCTAACCTGTCTGAGAGAAACACCAGCAGTGGCACCATTTTAATAACACTGTTCTCCCTACAAATTGCAATTCATTACAAATTAATTTGAAGTGGGACTATCTTTTTAGGACTCATGCTATTTTCTTTCTCTGCCAGGACAGGAAATAGTCCATTTTATGTCACTCATTAACAAAAAAAAGTACAGACTTCCACCAAATCCTTTTTTTTTTTCCTAGTCAGAGAATATTCTCAAGATTACAATTAGTAATAATAATAGAAGACCTGAGGTATTTTCCTTTCATCGGTGTTCACTCCATCTCCATTTGTCAATGAGAACAAAGTCACAAAGTCACAAAGTCCATTAGCCAAAGATATCAGTGTATTGATGAGGCTGTGGGAAGCTCTGTTCTTTATTGTAAGTTGGCTAGACTTGCTTTTCCAACTGTGGAAAGAGACACACTGTATCCTCTGCATGCTTAAGTATCATTAGAAGTGGATAAAAAATACCATTAAACCAATTTTATCTTTGCAGAGAAGAGGATCACATGGATGAAATCAGTATGCATCACAAGATACATGCCTGAGGAGGATAATCTGGATGTGCGACATGATAACAGTCCTGAAATCACAGAATCACAGAATCACAGAATCGCTGAGGTTGGAAGGGACCTCTGGAGATCATCTAGTCCAACGCCCCCTGCTCAAGCAGGGTCACCTAGAGCACATTGCACAGGATTGCATCCAGGTGTGTTTTGAATATCTCCAGAGAAGGAGACTCCACAACCTCTCTGGGCAACCCTACATTTAAAGGTTGATGCAAACAGGAAGGGAATACCTGTTGTCCACATCCACAGCGGATAAGACAAGAAGGAATGGATGTAAACTGCAGCCAGAGGAAACAAAGTTAGACATAAACTGCTTTGGGGGTTTTCCAGCTAACGGAAAGGATAATGAAGCCCTGCAACACATTGCCTGGGCAGGCTGTGAAGCCTCCAGAAAAGGAAATCTTTAAACTTTTATCAGACAGACATCCATCAGGAATGACAAAAGTATGGCTGAGCCTGTTTGGGACAGAGGGATGGGTAGGACCACTTTTGAAAGGTCCCTTCTACTGTATTTTGCTACGTTTTCATGGTCTTTAGTCATTACAGGAATGTAGCAGGGTAGAAAGCATGGCAGTTCAAGTGGGGAATCTTCTGTCTGTTTTAGGGAAGGAATCTCCAATTGCCATTGTGTTTCAGTGTTGTGCTTGTTTTGTGTAGAGGATGAAACTATGAATAAAGTCTAGCAAGGCCTAACAATGTTAATACTGTATCTTACAGCAACAGTCATTCAAATTTGGATGCCCGATGCTCCCCTGCTTTTTGTTTCAAATATTGTTCTGGGAAGTGTACAGCTACATAGCAAAAGACATTGTTTGATTACTGCCAATATGGGAAAGACAAACAGAGAAATGGAGATATATAAAGCTGAATGGATTTGTCCTGGGCCACAGGCAACCAGGTGCATCCCCAGGTCCCTTTTCAAAGGGACCATGTTCAGGTCAAAGGCCATGTTCAAAGAAAGAGGATTGTAGAGATTTACATGACCAGAGGAGGTAGCCTTGGCTATTTAACATCTATTGCATTATCCCTTATTCTGTGCATGTGGAGTACAATGAGCACCGTATAGCATGCTGTGATGAATCTTCCTCATTGACAGCACTACATGAGCTTCACTGGGTTTTTATTTGGGAAATCTGCTTTCTATTCACACTTCCTGGGCTGTGGCAGAGCTGTTAGCTCTTGAAAGTGTCAGCAGGGCAAAGGTAAGATTAGGTTTGACCCGGAGCAATTTATAGTTTTCTCACATGACTGTGGTACAGCCATTTGCTCAGGTGTACACATGTATTTTATGAGTTGTAAATAGTTCAGGGAAAGGACTGTCTCTAACTTTCTATAGCTTGCTATTTGTACAGCACCTAGACCAATGCTGCTGTAACCAGGACTATCTTTTCCGTGATAAACTGCAATAGAAATGTTAAATACCAAGCAAAGTAAAGAAGAAAGTGTTTAAAGGAAGCTGATGTAACTGTCAGAAGCTGTGATTTGATAGTGTATACACTTAATGGTCTATACACTTAATTATATTTAATACTCAGCTTTTCCTGAGGCAAATCACTGGCTAAAAGAAGAGTGGTGACCAATCTGAAGCCCCTTTTAGTGCTGTTAGTCAAAGAAACAGGTCAGGCAAAAAAACCTCCTCTACAGGCAATGTTTATTAAACCCCTCTAGGGAGATTGAAGGGCCCAGTTTATGAGGCTTTCAGTTCAATGCTCAGAAAAGAAGCAAAATTTTAAAATGCTAAGTAAGCAGAG
This sequence comes from Apteryx rowi, assembly GCF_003343035.1. Lineage (NCBI taxonomy): Eukaryota > Metazoa > Chordata > Aves > Apterygiformes > Apterygidae > Apteryx > Apteryx rowi. The sequence continues at coordinate 675,122 of NW_020450542.1, forward strand.
TTGTCCCTTTGACCATTTGGTTCAAGAAAGTTCAGAGGTTGCTCTTGTGACACACTAGGCTGAGGCTATCATGGAAATCATGATAAATGTGTTTTCCAATGTAGTGACCTGGATGTTAGCACATTTTTTGCTGAACATTATGGGGATGCTTCACCTACTACATAATTGATTTTCCAGTAAAGCTTAAACTCCTTTCTGATTCCAACAGGAATCTGCAAACCATTTTCGTTAATTATCTAGCACTGAGGGGTGTGGGGGGAGAGCATAGAGGGGTGTTATGAAAATCCAGCAGTGATGTGTTGCAGAGTATTAGTTTAGTAGCTCTGCGAATAATCTGTTGAACTGTGTGTGTGTATATGTGTATTCATGTAAATAAAGACATCTGCGAAGCCCTACAGGTCTTTGGAAGCATACTAAGACTTAAGCAACTGGATATGCCCCCAGCACTTAGTCAAGTATCCAAGGAGGTCAGAGTGAGACTGGCTAAAAACTCATAGGTGATTTTTTTTCTCCTGACCTAAGTGTGCTAGTTTTCCCCTTCACCCTCTTACCTTCAGCATGAATATTAAATTTTGCAGTTCCTTCTATGCAAAGGTATTTTCTTCCCCAAATTTTCTCCTGGTTGAACAGAAATTATCATCAAAGCCTCCTAATGGTAAAAGTCAAGAAACCGTGGCATAGTTATTTGCTTTTGAAATATATGAAAGACATATTTGGAAAAAGATCTGAGAGCACTCAGTAGATTTAACATGCCAAGCTAGTGTGTACAGTCCAGCCTGCATAAAAAATGCCACACACCATATATATTGTAACATCTGCCTGTTACTAGATTATCTACCATACACAAGGTTTCATGTATAATAGATACCATATCTTAGGTCACACTGGCAAAAAAACCCAACCAAACAAACAAATAAAAAACCCTTCTACTTGAAGGTGCGGTCGCAGGGCCATGATCTCATTGCCATTACAGAGACATGGT